>NC_087387.1:0-72500 GCF_963675165.1 Halichondria panicea
CTAACCCTAACCCTAACCCTAACCCTAACCTAACCCTAACCCTAACCCTAACCCTAACCCTAACCCTAACCCTAACCCTAACCCTAACCCTAACCCTAACCCTAACCCTAACCCTAACCCTAACCCTAACCCTAACCCTAACCCTAACCCTAACCCTAACCCTAACCCTAACCCTAACCCTAACCCTAACCCTAACCCTAACCCTAACCCTAACCCTAACCCTAACCCTAACCCTAACCCTAACCCTAACCCTAACCCTAACCCTAACCCTAACCCTAACCCTAACCCTAACCCTAACCCTAACCCTAACCCTAACCCTAACCCTAACCCTAACCCTAACCCTAACCCTAACCCTAACCCTAACCCTAACCCTAACCCTAACCCTAACCCTAACCCTAACCCTAACCCTAACCCTAACCCTAACCCTAACCCTAACCCTAACCCTAACCCTAACCCTAACCCTAACCCTAACCCTAACCCTAACCCTAACCCTAACCCTAACCCTAACCCTAACCCTAACCCTAACCCTAACCCTAACCCTAACCCTAACCCTAACCCTAACCCTAACCCTAACCCTAACCCTAACCCTAACCCTAACCCTAACCCTAACCCTAACCCTAACCCTAACCCTAACCCTAACCCTAACCCTAACCCTAACCCTAACCCTAACCCTAACCCTAACCCTAACCCTAACCCTAACCCTAACCCTAACCCTAACCCTAACCCTAACCCTAACCCTAACCCTAACCCTAACCCTAACCCTAACCCTAACCCTAACCCTAACCCTAACCCTAACCCTAACCCTAACCCTAACCCTAACCCTAACCCTAACCCTAACCCTAACCCTAACCCTAACCCTAACCCTAACCCTAACCCTAACCCTAACCCTAACCCTAACCCTAACCCTAACCCTAACCCTAACCCTAACCCTAACCCTAACCCTAACCCTAACCCTAACCCTAACCCTAACCCTAACCCTAACCCTAACCCTAACCCTAACCCTAACCCTAACCCTAACCCACAACTCTAGCTGTTGTTAGAGTACTTAACCACAACTCTAGCTGTTGTTAGAGTACTTAACCACAACTCTAGCTGTTGTTAGAGTACTTAACCACAACTCTAGCTGTTGTTAGAGTACTTAACCACAACTCTAGCTGTTGTTAGAGTACTTAACCACAACTCTAGCTGTTGTTAGAGTACTTAACCACAACTCTAGCTGTTGTTAGAGTACTTAACCACAACTCTAGCTGTTGTTAGAGTACTTAACCACAACTCTAGCTGTTGTTAGAGTACTTAACCACAACTCTAGCTGTTGTTAGAGTACTTAACCACAACTCTAGCTGTTGTTAGAGTACTTAACCACAACTCTAGCTGTTGTTAGAGTACTTAACCACAACTCTAGCTGTTGTTAGAGTACTTAACCACAACTCTAGCTGTTGTTAGAGTACTTAACCACAACTCTAGCTGTTGTTAGAGTACTTAACCACAACTCTAGCTGTTGTTAGAGTACTTAACCACAACTCTAGCTGTTGTTAGAGTACTTAACCACAACTCTAGCTGTTGTTAGAGTACTTAACCACAACTCTAGCTGTTGTTAGAGTACTTAACCACAACTCTAGCTGTTGTTAGAGTACTTAACCACAACTCTAGCTGTTGTTAGAGTACTTAACCACAACTCTAGCTGTTGTTAGAGTACTTAACCACAACTCTAGCTGTTGTTAGAGTACTTAACCACAACTCTAGCTGTTGTTAGAGTACTTAACCACAACTCTAGCTGTTGTTAGAGTACTTAACCACAACTCTAGCTGTTGTTAGAGTACTTAACCACAACTCTAGCTGTTGTTAGAGTACTTAACCACAACTCTAGCTGTTGTTAGAGTACTTAACCACAACTCTAGCTGTTGTTAGAGTACTTAACCACAACTCTAGCTGTTGTTAGAGTACTTAACCACAACTCTAGCTGTTGTTAGAGTACTTAACCACAACTCTAGCTGTTGTTAGAGTACTTAACCACAACTCTAGCTGTTGTTAGAGTACTTAACCACAACTCTAGCTGTTGTTAGAGTACTTAACCACAACTCTAGCTGTTGTTAGAGTACTTAACCACAACTCTAGCTGTTGTTAGAGTACTTAACCACAACTCTAGCTGTTGTTAGAGTACTTAACCACAACTCTAGCTGTTGTTAGAGTACTTAACCACAACTCTAGCTCAAGTACTTTACCGCACACTCTAGCCAACTTTCCCACCCTCAGCCACGCCCACCCTCCTCCCTTTTTGCTCACTCTCTTTTATAGCAGATGATGGCAATATTTCAGTACTTATGGTTTCTAAATTCCATACCATATCTACTTTGGCTTCCTTTGGCTTCTTCTACTGCACTGAGGTACTACTTTTACTTTACTTAAAATACAAACTTTTAATAAGCTAAACTACCTTCTGCACTTGTTTTCATAATTGCAAAACAACTTTGACTGACTTCACTTTTTTTTTCAGCAAACCACTATTAACAAAACAACTTTTTTTTCACTTAAACCAGCAAATACTGCACTAATAAAGCTAACCTACTTTTGTCTTTTCATCATCAAGCACTACTTAAGCTTATAAGCAAAACCACTTTTTTCTTTTCTTTTCATGTTTTACTGCACTTTTTTCTTCACTAAAACAAACAATGCACTAAGCAAAACCACTAATTTATTGTAAGGCTCCCTGTCAGAAGCTGGCTAAACCAGCAAATGAAATATTGCACACTATTTGCTCTCCCTTTTTGCCTAATGTTTTTTAGATTAGGGCGTGCAAGGCTCCCCGTCAGAAGCTGGCTAAACCAGCAAATGAAATATTGCACACTATTTAAATACGGGCTCTCCCTTTTTGCCTAATGTTTTTTAGATTAGGGCGTGCAAGGCTCCCCGTCAGAAGCTGGCTAAACCAGCAAATGAAATATTGCACACTATTTAAATACGGGCTCTCCCTTTTTGCCTAATTTTTTTAGATTAGGGCGTGCAAGGCTCCCCGTCAGAAGCTGGCTAAACCAGCAAATGAAATATTGCACACTATTTAAATACGGGCTCTCCCTTTTTGCCTAGATTAGGGCGTGCAAGGCTCCCCGTCAGAAGCTGGCTAAACCAGCAAATGAAATATTGCACACTATTTAAATACGGGCTCTCCCTTTTTGCCTAATTTTTTTAGATTAGGGCGTGCAAGGCTCCCCGTCAGAAGCTGGCTAAACCAGCAAATGAAATATTGCACACTATTTAAATACGGGCTCTCCCTTTTTGCTTAATTTTTTTAGATTAGGGCGTGCAAGGCTCCCCGTCAGAAGCTGGCTAAACCAGCAAATGAAATATTGCACACTATTTGCTCTCCCTTTTTGCCTAATTTTTTTTAGATTAGGGCGTGCAAGGCTCCCCGTCAGAAGCTGGCTAAACCAGCAAATGAAATATTGCACACTATTTAAATACGGGCTCTCCCTTTTTGCCTAATGTTTTTTAGATTAGGGCGTGCAAGGCTCCCCGTCAGAAGCTGGCTAAACCAGCAAATGAAATATTGCACACTATTTAAATACGGGCTCTCCCTTTTTGCCTAATTTTTTTAGATTAGGGCGTGCAAGGCTCCCCGTCAGAAGCTGGCTAAACCAGCAAATGAAATATTGCACACTATTTAAATACGGGCTCTCCCTTTTTGCCTAATTTTTTTAGATTAGGGCGTGCAAGGCTCCCCGTCAGAAGCTGGCTAAACCAGCAAATGAAATATTGCACACTATTTAAATACGGGCTCTCCCTTTTTGCCTAATTTTTTTAGATTAGGGCGTGCAAGGCTCCCCGTCAGAAGCTGGCTAAACCAGCAAATGAAATATTGCACACTATTTAAATACGGGCTCTCCCTTTTTGCCTAATTTTTTTAGATTAGGGCGTGCAAGGCTCCCCGTCAGAAGCTGGCTAAACCAGCAAATGAAATATTGCACACTATTTAAATACGGGCTCTCCCTTTTTGCCTAATTTTTTTAGATTAGGGCGTGCAAGGCTCCCCGTCAGAAGCTGGCTAAACCAGCAAATGAAATATTGCACACTATTTAAATACGGGCTCTCCCTTTTTGCTTAATTTTTTTAGATTAGGGCGTGCAAGGCTCCCCGTCAGAAGCTGGCTAAACCAGCAAATGAAATATTGCACACTATTTGCTCTCCCTTTTTGCCTAATTTTTTTTAGATTAGGGCGTGCAAGGCTCCCCGTCAGAAGCTGGCTAAACCAGCAAATGAAATATTGCACACTATTTAAATACGGGCTCTCCCTTTTTGCCTAATTTTTTTAGATTAGGGCGTGCAAGGCTCCCCGTCAGAAGCTGGCTAAACCAGCAAATGAAATATTGCACACTATTTAAACACGGGCTTGCCTAATTTTTTTAGATAGCAGGCAAAACCAGCAAATAAATTATTGCACACTATAATGATGCTAGTCATCTTAATTGTATGTACAGCATGATATGTTTTACCTCCTTCTTTTTTAATTGTCTCGAATGAGCAAAAACATAATCACACTATTTACGACTAACGTTTGGCCTGGAGTCTCCTCTTGATACTTGGTGTTTCTTGATACTTGGCGTCTTTGATGTCTCTTAATATTCTGATGCTCTTGTCTGTAAGAAAAAAAATACTGATTTAACTTAAGAATTTTATTTACCTAAAAAAAAGTGTTAGCTGTTTTTGAACTTAATACACGTGCCAGGAGAAGAATCGAGGCTAATTACTACCAGTCTCGATTTCAGGCCGCGACAAAAAATAAAAAGCTGCCATAGCAGGCGGCTTACATACACACAAGCTACAAGCTAAAGCCAGCGCTCAGCTGTAGGAGGCTTGAAGCTGACATTGGGAAGCTGACATTGGTAGGATTGAAGCTGGTAGGCAGCTATACCAACACTTAGACACTGACCTGACACAAGCTACTTCGATCAGGCAATTAAGCTAACACAAAGCCAGTGCTAGCTAACACAAAGCTCTACAAACCTTATAGCTTGGAGCAGTACTGGGTTAGGTAGAGGAGATCTGATGGACATAGAGGCTGCTGGGTTCCTCAGTAGAGTATAGAGAAGGTAGAAGAGAACTTGAGGTAGAGCAGAGGTAGAAGAGGCTGAATAATGAGCTAGACTGCTGGGTTGCTAGTTAAACTAAAATCGTTCTCACTAAGGTTTCTCCAGCATTACCTTACATGGTAGTACATCACATTCCATATTACAGAGTCTTGGCAAGGTTTCTCCAGCATTACCTTACTTGGTAGTACATTACATTCCATATTACAAGAGTTTAAAGGTTCATAACTGTCAACACATTCAGATGACTAATAAAGATTAATGTACTAAATTGCTGTATAAATCATTGAAATTGCGGCACAAGTTCATAATGAATTAGCATACACTCGCTTTGGTTGTTCCACCCTAATTACTGTACACCCCTAGAGAGTACAGAACACAGTGAACAGTAAGGTATCATGTCTCAGAACAACATAGAAGGACATGTGGCATGCTCGGTACGATCATGTAGCTATTCTACTGTCCAATCACCAGTAGGTGTCATTGCGCCCTCTGTTCCGATTTATAAATCCCAGGGTCACAGCTAGTCCCTAAGGCAGGGCCTAGCACAGGCTCTACATCACCCTGAGGCATGATCCCAACTGTACAAAGCTCTAATCAGTACTAACCTAGATACAAAGATAATGGGCCACCTGCCATGCACACAAGCTCAAAGCTATTTTATAATTAACACACAGTAACTTACCCACTGGAATAGGTAGCACTCAATGGAGGTTTCCTCC
The DNA here is from genome assembly GCF_963675165.1 of Halichondria panicea. Classification (NCBI taxonomy): domain Eukaryota; kingdom Metazoa; phylum Porifera; class Demospongiae; order Suberitida; family Halichondriidae; genus Halichondria; species Halichondria panicea. Next base: position 5,804 of record NC_087387.1, read on the forward strand.
TGTTCAGATGATGGAGTGGTTGGTTGATCCATTGTATGGTGGTACTCCCTCCGTTGCACATGAAGAGAGAGAGAGGGATAGAATAGTCACCCATACACCACACAGCTACAAGCATAAGCACAGCATACACTCGCCTTGGTTGTACCACCCTAATTACTGTACACCCCTAGAGAGTACAGAACAAGGTAAACAGTAAACAGTTAGGTATCATGTCTCAGAACAATATAGAACCTGTGCCAGGACATGTGGCATGCTCGGTACGATCGGGTCATGACAACGTAGCTATTCTGCCTCATTCCTGTCCAATCACCAGTAAGTGTCATTGCGCCCCCACTGGGCAGTATTGCTCTGTTCCGATTTCTAAATCCCATGCCTTGAGGGCTACCGATACCGCAACGCGATGGCAGGATCCCAAAAGCAAGGAATCTAGAAATCGAACAGAGGCTATACTGTCAAGTTTTCCCAAAGGTAAGGATCGCTCAAGACGCTTGACTTGCTGATCATACAACAGGTCAACAGGGTCACAGCTAGTCCCTAAGGCAGGGCCTAGCACAGGCTCTACATCACCCTGAGGCATGATCCAACTGTACAAAGCTCTAATCAGTACTAACCTAGATACAAACCTAGATACAAAGATAATGGGCCACCTGCCATGCACACAAGCTCAAAGTTATTTTATAATTAACCTTACCCACTGGAATAGTCAATGGAGGTCTCCTCCTGTTCAAGTGGCAGGATGATGGAGTGGTTGGTTGGTCCATTCTATGTGGTACTCCCTCCGTTGCACATGAAGAGAGAGAGAGAGGGATAGAATAGTCACCCATACACCACACAGCTACAAGCATAAGCACAGCATACACTCGTACCACCCTAATTACTGTACACCAGTACAGAACAAGGTAAACAGTAAACAGTTAGGTATCATGTCTCAGAACAATATAAATCCTGTGCCAGGACATGTGGCATGCTCGGTACGATCGGGTCATGACAACGTAGCTATTCTGTTTCATTCCTGTCCAATCACCAGTAAGTGTCATTGCGCCCCCACTGGGCAGTATTGCTCTGTTCCGATTTCTAAATCCCCTGCCTTCAGGGCTACCGATACCGCAACGCGATGGCAGGATCCCAAAAGCAAGGAATCTAGAAATCAAACAGAGGCTATACTGTCAAGTTTTCCCAAAGGTAAGGATCGCTCAAGACGCTCGACTTGCTGATCATACAACAGGTCAACAGGGTCACAGCTAGTCCCTAAGGCAGGGCCTAGCACAGGCTCTACATCACCCTGAGGCATGATCCCAACTGTACAAAGCTCTAATCAGTACTAACCTAGATACAAACCTAGATACAAAGATAATGGGCCACCTGCCATGCACACAAGCTCAAAGTTATTTTATAATTAACCTTACCCACTGGAATAGTCAATGGAGGTCTCCTCCTGTTCAAGTGGCAGGATGATGGAGTGGTTGGTTGGTCCATTCTATGTGGTACTCCCTCCGTTGCACATGAAGAGAGAGAGAGAGGGATAGAATAGTCACCCATACACCACACAGCTACAAGCATAAGCACAGCATACACTCGTACCACCCTAATTACTGTACACCAGTACAGAACAAGGTAAACAGTAAACAGTTAGGTATCATGTCTCAGAACAATATAAATCCTGTGCCAGGACATGTGGCATGCTCGGTACGATCGGGTCATGACAACGTAGCTATTCTGTTTCATTCCTGTCCAATCACCAGTAAGTGTCATTGCGCCCCCACTGGGCAGTATTGCTCTGTTCCGATTTCTAAATCCCCTGCCTTCAGGGCTACCGATACCGCAACGCGATGGCAGGATCCCAAAAGCAAGGAATCTAGAAATCGAACAGAGGCTATACTGTCAAGTTTTCCCAAAGGTAAGGATCGCTCAAGACGCTCGACTTGCTGATCATACAACAGGTCAACAGGGTCACAGCTAGTCCCTAAGGCAGGGCCTAGCACAGGCTCTACATCACCCTGAGGCATGATCCCAACTGTACAAAGCTCTAATCAGTACTAACCTAGATACAAAGATAATGGGCCACCTGCCATGCACACAAGCTCAAAGTTATTTTATAATTAACCTTACCCACTGGAATAGGTAGCACTCAATGGAGGTCTCCTCCTGTTCAAGTGGCAGGATGATGGAGTGGTTGGTTGGTCCATTCTATGGTGGTACTCCCTCCGTTGCATATGAAGAGAGAGAGAGAGGGATAGAATAGTCACCCATACACCACACAGCTACAAGCATAAGCACAGCATACACTCGTACCACCCTAATTACTGTACATCCCTAGAGAGTACAGAACAAGGTAAACAGTAAACAGTTAGGTATCATGTCTCAGAACAATATAAAACCTGTGCCAGGACATGTGGCATGCTCGGTACGATCGGGTCATGACAACGTAGCTAATCTGCTTCATTCCTGTCCAATCACCAGTAAGTGTCATTGCGCCCCCACTGGGCAGTATTGCTCTGTTCCGATTTCTAAATCCCCTGCCTTCAGGGCTACCGATACCGCAACGCGATGGCAGGATCCCAAAAGCAAGGAATCTAGAAATCGAACAGAGGCTATACTGTCAAGTTTTCCCAAAGGTAAGGATCGCTCAAGACGCTCGACTTGCTGATCATACAACAGGTCAACAGGGTCACAGCTAGTCCCTAAGGCAGGGCCTAGCACAGGCTCTACATCACCCTGAGGCATGATCCCAACTGTACAAAGCTCTAATCAGTACTAACCTAGATACAAACCTAGATACAAAGATAATGGGCCACCTGCCATGCACACAAGCTCAAAGTTATTTTATAATTAACACACAGTAACTTACCCACTGGAATAGGTAGCACTCAATGGAGGTCTCCTCCTGTTCAAGTGGCAGGAGTGGTTGGTTGGTCCATTCTATGGTGGTACTCCCTCCGTTGCACATGAAGAGAGAGAGAGAGGGATAGAATAGTCACCCATACACCACACAGCTACAAGCATAAGCACAGCATACACCCTAATTACTGTACACCCCTAGAGAGTACAGAACAAGGTAAACAGTGAACAGTTAGGTATCATGTCTCAGAACAACATAGAATCTGTGCCAGGACATGTGGCATGCTCGGTACGATCGGGTCATGACAACGTAGCTATTCTGCATCATTCCTGTCCAATCACCAGTAAGTGTCATTGCGCCCCCACTGGGCAGTATTGCTCTGTTCCGATTTCTAAATCCCATGCCTTCAGGGCTACCGATACCGCAACGCGATGGCAGGATCCCAAAAGCAAGGAATCTAGAAATCGAACAGAGGCTATACTGTCAAGTTTTCCCAAAGGTAAGGATCGCTCAAGACGCTCGACTTGCTGATCATACAACAGGTCAACAGGGTCACAGCTAGTCCCTAAGGCAGGGCCTAGCACAGGCTCTACATCACTCTGAGGCATGATCCCAACTGTACAAAGCTCTAATCAGTACTAACCTAGATACAAAGATAATGGGCCACCTGCCATGCACACAAGCTCAAAGTTATTTTATAATTAACACACAGTAACTTACCCACTGGAATAGGTAGGAGGTCTCCTCCTGTTCAAGTGGCAGGATGATGGAGTGGTTGGTTGGTCCATTCTATGGTGGTACTCCCTCCGTTGCACATGAAGAGAGAGAGAGAGATAGAATAGTCACCCATACACCACACAGCATACACTCGCCTTGGTGGTTGTACCACCCTAATTACTGTACACCCCTAGAGAGTACAGAACAAGGTAAACAGTAAACAGTTAGGTATCATGTCTCAGAACAACATAGAACCTGTGCCAGGACATGTGGCATGCTCGGTACGATCGGGTCATGACAACGTAGCTATTCTGCCTCATTCCTGTCCAATCACCATTAAGTATCATTGCGCCCCCACTGGGCAGTATTGCTCTGTTCCGATTTCTAAATCCCATGCCTTCAGGGCTACCGATACCGCAACGCGATGGCAGAATCCCAAAAACAAGGAATCTAGAAATCGAACAGAGGCTATACTGTCAAGTTTTCCCAAAGGTAAGGATCGCTCAAGACGCTCGACTTGCTGATCATACAACAGGTCAACAGAGTCACAGCTAGTCCCTAAGGCAGGGCCTAGCACAGGCTCTACATCACCCTGAGGCATGATCCCAACTGTACAACGCTCTAATCAGTACTAACCTAGATACAAAGATAATCCATGCACACAAGCTCAAAGCTATTTAATAAATAATATTAACACACAGTAACTTACCCACTGGAATAGGTAGCACTCTCTCCTCCTGTTCAAGTGGCAGGATGATGGAGTGGTTGGTTGGTCCATTGTATGGTGGTACTCCCTCCGTTGCAGAGAGAGGGATAGAGTAGCCATCATGCTGCCATACACGTACACAGCTACAAGCATATTTAAAGCGCAGCACTCATAGTAAGTGGGCGGGGCTATTCTTTGGGACAAAGGGCGACTCATTCATGAGACTACTATATCATATGCAGGCATGCATGTGGGACAAAGGACGACTCATTCATGAGACTACTATCATGCAGGCATGCATGATTCCGCTATAATTAATGATTAATTAATGGCAAAATTATTTTTATTATATTAATGGCAAAAATGCAGTTAGGTGTCTATTATTGTGTGTCAGTCTCTTAGTTGTCCTGCGAGTGTCCATAATTATTCAATCCATGGGCAAGGGAGGGCAGCAAATTGTATCATGATCGTAATAAAAAGGCGTATTACATGGTATAGTAGAGTCTGTCCCGGGTGGTGTGCTGTCCTAGCTGGTAGTAGGTAGGTCTTGTAGTGTTGGTTAGTTGGTGATGCTGGCTCTTAGTAGAACTTGCTGCTCCCTCCGACTAGGTGTGGGGATAAAGACACGGATGATGTGTGTACTGTACACAAAAACACAGCATGTACGACACAATGCATGGGTGGAGGTGTGGTCAAGAGGGTTACCATGTATGGGGGTGTGACCACATATCAGTACAGTGAGTGGGGGTGTGGCCCCATATATACAGGATGTGCAGGTACAATGTGTGGATAGAGGTGTGGTCTGCACTGATAATAATGAAGTGATTCCGTATGACCAGGTGAAAAACATAAAACAACCAAACCGACAATATACTAGACTATAGAATGAACTAAGAATGAACTAAGAATAAGCTTAGCCTGCGTAAGCAAGTTGAAGGAAGAAGCTGAGCAGAACAGAAACCGATCCAAACAGTGGCATACATTAATTTAGTGTAATAATTATACAGAATAACTTCTCCTGCATTGGTCCATCAGAGCAGTGGAGCCGCCATCATCAGATCATTGCCACCATGGGAGTCCTCTCTATACAAACTTACACACTTCACACTTCATGTAATAAAAATGGAAGACACTCCCACGCACCATGCAAAGCTATGGTTTCCTGGCATTGAAATGTGAACAACTATACAACATTTCTCGAGGGCTCAAATAATGAACTTTCCCGCTACACAGTAGTAGAGGTCAATGCATAAGTGGAGTTAACTACCTAATGCTGGTACAATAATAAAATACAATTTCTTAAGCCAAGAGTAGAAGAAATGTTTTAAACTGGCTAGTGATTGAAGGCAATTGCATCTGACCCAAAACAGAGAAGGTACCGTACAATAATTATCAGACTATACCTTGTGTGGCCGACTCCCTTTGTTTAGAGTAGCCTTTCCTGTCAGAAAATCACATACACTGCCTGCAGATTGAGTGATGAAGAAAGGGGAGCTCAAGATGCTACTCTACAGTCAATTACTGATAATGTTACGAAATGTACAAGCAACAGAATATTCGTACATGATACAGTAACTGGACCTTTGGTGTCTATCATTGTGTGTCAGTCTCTTAGTTGTCCTGCGAGTGTCCATAATTATTCAATCCATTGGCGAGGGAGGGCAGCAAATTGTATCATGATCGTAATACAAAGGCGTATTACATGGGTATAGTAGAGTCTGTCCCGGGTGGTGTGCTGTCCTAGCTGGTAGTAGGTAGGTCTTGTAGAGTGTTGGTTAGTGGGTGATGCTGGCTCTTAGTAGAACTTGCTGCTCCCTCCGACTAGGTGTGGGGATAAAGACACGGATGATGTGTGTACTGTACACAAAAACACAGCATAGGATTGGGGTGTGGTCAAGAGGGTTACCATGTATGGGGGTGTGACCACATATCAGTACAGTGAGTGGGGGTGTGGCCCCATATATACAGGATGTGCAGGTACAATGTGTGGATAGAGGTGTGGTCTGCACTGTATAAAAATTAATGAAGTGATTCCGTATGACCAGGTGAAAAACATTTAACAACCAAACCGACAATAATACTAGACTATAGAATGAACTAAGAATGAACTAATTAAGAATAAGCTTAGCCTGCGTAAGCAAGTTGGAGGAAGAAGCTGAGCAGAACAGAAACCGATCCAAACAGTGGCATACATTAATTTAGTGTAATAATTATACAGAATAACTTCTCCTGCATTGGTCCATCAGAGCAGTGGAGCCATCATCAGATCATTGCCACCATGGGAGTCCTCTCTGTACAAACTTACAACACACTTCACACTTCATGTAATATAAATGGAAGACACTCCCACGCACCATGCAAAGCTATGGTTTCCTGGCATTGAAATGTGAACAACTATACAACATTTCTCGAGGGCTCAAATAATGAACTTTCCCGCTACACAGTAGTAGAGGTCAATGCATAAGTGGAGTTAACTACCTAATGCTGGTACAATAATAAAATACAATTTCTTAAGCCAAGAGTAGAAGAAATGTTTTAAACTGGCTAGTGATTGAAGGCAATTGCATCTGACCCAAAACAGAGAAGGTACCGTACAATAATTATCAGACTATACCTTGTGTGGCCGACTCCCTTTGTTTAGAGTAGCCTTTCCTGTCAGAAAATCACATACACTGCCTGCAGATTGAGTGATGAAGAAAGGGGAGCTCAAGATGCTACTCTACAGTCAATTACTGATAATGTTACGAAATGTACAAGCAACAGAATATTCGTACATGATACAGTAACTGGACCTTTGGTGTCTATTATTGTGTGTCAGTCTCTTAGTTGTCCTGCGAGTGTCCATAATTATTCAATCCATTGGCGAGGGAGGGCAGCAAATTGTATCATGATCGTAATACAAAGGCGTATTACATGGGTATAGTAGAGTCTGTCCCGGGTGGTGTGCTGTCCTAGCTGGTAGTAGGTAGGTCTTGTAGAGTGTTGGTTAGTGGGTGATACTGGCTCTTAGTAGAACTTGCTGCTCCCTCCGACTAGGTGTGGGGATAAAGACACGGATGATGTGTGTACTGTACACAAAAACACAGAATAGGATTGGGGTGTGGTCAAGAGGGTTACCATGTATGGGGGTGTGACCACATATCAGTACAGTGAGTGGGGGTGTGGCCCCATATATACAGGATGTGCAGGTACAATGTGTGGATAGAGGTGTGGTCTGCACTGTATAAAAATTAATGAAGTGATTCCGTATGACCAGGTGAAAAACATAAAACAACCAAACCGACAATATACTAGACTATAGAATGAACTAAGAATGAACTAATTAAGAATAAGCTTAGCCTGCGTAAGCAAGTTGGAGGAAGAAGCTGAGCAGAACAGAAACCGATCCAAACAGTGGCATACATTAATTTAGTGTAATAATTATACAGAATAACTTCTCCTGCATTGGTCCATCAGAGCAGTGGAGCCATCATCAGATCATTGCCACCATGGGAGTCCTCTCTGTACAAACTTACAACACACTTCACACTTCATGTAATATAAATGGAAGACACTCCCACGCACCATGCAAAGCTATGGTTTCCTGGCATTGAAATGTGAACAACTATACAACATTTCTCGAGGGCTCAAATAACAAACTTTCCCGCTACACGGTAGTAGAGGTCAATGCTGGTACATACAATTCTTAAGCCCAGAGTAGAAGAAATGTTTTAACTGGCTAGTGATTCAAGGCAATTGCATCTGACCCAAAACAGAGAAGATCATCTAAGTACCGTACAATAATTATTAGACTATACCTTGTGTGGCCGACTCCCTCTGTTTAGAGTAGCCTTTCCTGTCAGAAAATTACATACACTGCTGAGTGATGAAGAAAGGGGAGCTCAAGATGCTACTCTACAGTCAATTACTGATAATGCTACGAAATGTACAAGCAACAGAATATTCATACATGATACAGTAACTGGCCCTTTGTCTCTCAGAGGTGGGTCCACTCCACTCCATCCCCCGCCTACTCAATGTTGCACCATCCATACACCCATATAAATTCAGTACCGTATTAAAATATGGAATACAGCAGATAATTGTATAGTAAGTAATGTATTATATAATCTTGTGCAGGGCTAAATACCAAAGGAAGTAACAGATAGTACCCTACATCACTATGCATGGGACAATACATAATTATTATACTGACCCTTTCCTGTCGTATCTTGTAGTGCTCTTATATATACGTACGTCAGCAGCCATTCAGAGATAAAAATTAAGAGTGGGGCGTCCCCCATAAAAGATGAAATGACAATAAAATTATGAGAGTGATTGAATGCTGAATCCTGTGCTGTGCAGCGTTGAGTAGTTATCTGTGAGTAAGACATGAGAGAACAATATAAGGACAGAGCTACTTTGGCTGTCACTATTAATATCACCTTGCTAGCTATAGGGTACAGTATAGCACTCACCAAAAGATGACCGACGTACAAGGAGACAGCCGGCGCGGCAGGTACACCTCGTCTTGCTCTCTCTTTGTCTCGTGGCTGCAAATGACATGTGCTCTATCATGACATGCGTGACAACGAAGTATATTCATTATGTACCGTAAGATGGTAAGATGGGCTAGGCAGCCATAAGATAGAATCCCAAAAGCAAGGAATCTAGAAATCGAACAGAGGCTATACTGTCAAGTTTTCCCAAAGGTAAGGATCGCTTAAGACGCTCGACTTGCTAATCATACAACAGGTCAACAGAGTCACAGCTAGTCTGTAAGGCAGGGCCTAGCACAGGCTCTACATCACCCTGAGGCATGATCCCAACTGTACAAAGCTCTAATCAGTGCTAACCTAGATACAAAGATAATGGGCCACCTGCCATGCACACAAGCTCAAAGTTATTTAATAATTAACAAACAGTAACTTGCCCACTGGAACAGCAGGATGATGGAGTGGTTGGTTGGTCCCTCCGTTGCACATGAAGAGAGATAGAATAGTCACCCATACACCACACAGCTACAAGCATAAGCACAGCATAAGCACAGTCGCCTTGGTTGTACCACCCTAATTACTGTACACCAGTACAGAACAAGGTAACTAGTGAACAGTAAGGTATCATGTCTCAGAGCAACATAGAACCTGTGCCGGCACAATATAAGGACAGTATACACAGAGCTACTTTAACACAAGGCTGTCACTATTAATATCCAACTAGAGTCTACCACCTTGCTAGCTATAGGGTACAGTATAGCACTCACCAAAAGATGACCGACGTACAAGGAGACAGCCGGCAGGTACACCTCGTCTTGCTCTCTCTTTGTCTCGTGGCTGCAAATGACATGTGCTCTATCATGACATGCGTGACAACAAAGTATATTCATTATGTACCGTAAGATGGTAAGATAGGCTAGGCAGCCATAAGATAGAAGCCAAAAAATTGATATAAATTATTTCAGGACCACGCCCCAGAAACGGAGACAGAAACCACGCCTTTTTGATATAAAAAGGGGTGGTTTTTACTCAACATTATTTTATAGGGCGTGGTCTCAGTTGTCAACGGGAGACGCCATGTGTATGTATGTGTATCTTCTGTACTAAAGCTATGATTACATCCCCGGCCGAGTGGAGGAGACACAACTGACCTGCAAGACATGGCTTCTAATGATATGGGTGGTCAGGAGGAGAGGGTGAGAGTAGACACACACACACACCATACATATACATAGTAGGCACACACACACACACACACACACACACACACACACACACACACACACACACACACTAATTAGTCCCTGTGTACCCCCCCCACACACACACTAATTAGTCCCTGTGTACCCCCACACACACACACACACACACTAATTAGTCCCTGTGTACCCCCCACACACACACACACACACACACACATTAATTAGTCCCTGTGTACCCCCCACACACCACACACCACACACACACTCATTCACATGCACTGTACCTACAGACGCTGGACGGGGAGGACTCTAGTGATTCAAGCTCTCCTGAACCCAACAGTAGCAGTAGTGAGGAAGCCATCTTCTCTCTGCTCTTCCAGCAATGTGAGAGCGATGCTTCTGGACTAGTACAGGTGGACCAGTTGGTAGAGTTCATACGCTCAGTGCAGATGGGAACAGGTCACTCAGGTGATCAAGTGTTTGACTCTCACAGTGATGTAAGTAGACCCCCCACCCCTGTGTGTGCCCCACCCCCTGTATATATGTCCCACTGTGTGTGTAGACCCCCCACCCCCTGTGTGTGCACTCCACTGTGCTGACTGGATGGTGTTTTGGTGCAGGTCTCCAAGCTTCAATACAACCTTCACCTTCTTAAGGCAATGCTTGAATGCAATGCAGTGGATGGGCTAGTAGATCAAAGCACTTATTCTCACATCATCAAGATGTGGGTCAAGGATGTAAGGGTGAGGAGCCACTCCTCACCACCACCCTCTCCCCCTCTTGAGGTGTTATAATGATAATTATATAATGTATACCTGTTATAACTGTACTGCTCAGGTGTCCCAGCTCTCAGACTCTGAGGCAGCTACTGGAGATTGGTCATATTCTGAGCACAGCTTGGAAGCCAGTGGTGGGCACTCCTCTCAGCACTCACTGTAAGACCACCCACCACTATATGGGGGACCTCCCACCACTATATACATATCCCTACTCTAGTGATCGGCTGGAGCTCATGAATTCTGTGGCAGACCTTCGACTCGAGAACAAGCGTTTGTCAGAGAGGAACACAGCTCTGCAGGTCCAGATGGAAGGCAGTGAGGAGAACCTTAAGCAACTACAATCTCAGAATGAGACACTAAAACAGGACATCAAAACGTGAGCAATAACAATGTGTGTATAATTATTATGCACTTGTGATGTGTGTGTAGTGTCCAATCAACTCTCTGCCACCTAAATGACCTGGAGACTGACAATGCTACTTTGTCGGGATTGGCTGAGAACATGCGGGCTCAGGTAGAGATGCTTGGTTCCCGAGTGGGGGAGCTGGAGAGAGAGCTGTGTGATGCACAAGAAGAGCTCTCAATAATGGCCACTCAACTCGCCAATGGCGATGTGGACAAAGAGGCAGTACAGGAAGACAACAGAGAACTGCAGCTACTCCTGGAGGAAAGAGAGCAGGTCTTGAGGCAGCAAGAGACTAAGCAATCTCAACTGGAGGCTCAGCTGAATGAGTTACAACACAATCATTCAGTAAGTGTGTACACAGTAGTACCAATACGCCCTTGGTGGTAGTACCACTCTAGCTACTCATTGTGGGTTGGCTAAGTCCCCCAGTGGACCACATGTGTGCTGTGCTGGTTGCATGCACCCCAGTGGACCACATGTGTGCTATGCTGGTTGCACCCCAGTGGACCACATGTGTGCTATGCTGGTTGCACCCCAGTGGACCACATGTGTGCTATGCTGGTTGCACCCCAGTGGACCACATGTGTGCTATGTTGGTTGCACCCCAGTGGACCACACGTGTGCTATGCTGGTTGCACCCCAGTGGACCACATGTGTGCTATGCTGGTTGCACCCCAGTGGACCACATGTGTGCTATGCTGGTTGCACCCCAGTGGACCACATGTGTGCTATGCTGGTTGCAAAGTGAATTATTATCTCAACATACACTTTAGGAGTTGTCTCAAACCATTGCTGATTTGAACGAGGCGAATGAGAACTTACGTACTGAGAATGCAGACTTACAAGCACAGGACCCCCCACTGAGCAAGCCTTTGTTTCCTCTCTCCAGTACCCCCCACAAAGCCCCCTCTTGGCATGATGAGTTATCAGCACATGACTCACTTATCAAGGGAGGCTCTCCCATCAGAGCAGACAATGGAAGAATGGATTCTGAGTCCTTTAGCAAGCTCCTCCAGGAAACTGTCAGTCCAGTATCTGTGTGTGTGTGTGTGTGTGTGTTGCACTCACTCTATATCCACTGTACCACACTATGTAAACTACACACTTGAGGTCAATAATTAGTCCAGCATTTCTGCTTTTTGCTTTTAATAATGCCATTAGGCAGCACAAGTAAAGCGTTCATGATACTCTGTGTTGCTTGCAGCATACCCAGTGATGTGCATACCCAGTGATGTGTTCATATGTTGTTTGCAGAGTATCAAGTTCAACAGCACCACCAACAAGATGGTGAGTGAACTAAGTGACCTCATTAATCAGCCAAGTCCTGTATCAAGTCGTCGTGGCAATGGTGACACACACACACTGACATGTGCTGAGAGGCTGAATGAAAGGAGCTTCCAAGCATTTGAGTCAAAGCTGTCAGGTAAGTGTGTGTGTGTGTGTGTGTGTGTGTGTGTGTGTGTGTGTGTGTGTGTGTGTGTGTGTGTGTGTGTGTGTGTGTGTGTGTGTGTGTGTGTGTGTGTGTGTGTGTGTGTGTGTGTGTGTGTGTGTGTGTGTGTGTGTGTGTGTGTGTGTGTGTGTGTGTGTGTGTGTGTGTGTGTGTGTGTGTGTGTGTGTGTGTGTGTGTGTGTGTGTGTGTGTGTGTGTGTGTGTGTGTGTGTGTGTGTGTGTGTGTGTGTGTGTGTGTGTGTGTGTGTGTGTGTGTGTGTGTGTGTGTGTGTGTGTGTGTGTGTGTGTGTGTGTGTGTGTGTGTGTGTGTGTGTGTGTGTGTGTGTGTGTGTGTGTGTGTGTGTGTGTGTGTGTGTGTGTGTGTGTGTGTGTGTGTGTGTGTGGGTGGGTGGGTGGGTGTGTGTGTGTGTGTGTGCATGCGTGTGCCTCATCCTCGTGTACAGTGTGTAAAGTGTTTTCCTCTGTGTGTGTGTGTAGATATCCTTCGTCAGAAGAAACAACTACAGAATGAGAATATTGAATTGTTGGCTACAGTTGAAGACCTCAAAGCCAAACTAGCAGAATTAGACCATGTGTCTGGTGTGGTAGGTAGTGCTTGTGTTATCCAGTCAATCCACTGTATTGTCTTGCAGGAGGTGTTGAGTCAAGAGGTGGCCACACAAGTATCTCCTAGTCCCACTGATGAGAGTGCTGTGCAGACAGATCCAACCCAAGACACCAGCCTGTACCAACCATCTAGTCCTCAGGCCCAAGACACCAGCCTGTACCAACAAGCTAGTCCTCAGGCCCAAGAGTTCTTACATGTTCACGAGACTCTTCAGTTGGAATTCCCCGTTCCCAAGGCAACACTCTCTCGTTCCACTCTCACACAGCACAGCATTGAAGCAGTGGACTTTGACCCCAGACAAACTCTGGTAGAAGAACAGGATACTAGTCACATGACTTTGGTACGTACAAGGATGGAGGAGCTGGCCGGTCACTGTGGTCAGTTGGAGATGAGGTGAGTTAGAAACTAAGTGTACTATTGATACTATACTAACATGTTTGTTTGTTACAGAGCTGCCCATTTGGAAAGAACCAAGCAATCCTCTTGTAGTTGGTAGGTTCCCTCCTACCTACCAAGCGTGCATGTGATTAATTGTAATGTATTATTATGTGCAGGATTGGTAGTGCTGTGGTGCAGATACTGAAGGCAGTCACATTTACCCTCTGTCTGAGTCTACTGGTGATGCTATTGCTACTGGCAATTGTCATGTGCTATGACCAACTGAGTGTGTGTGGGCCCTACTGCAGACACTCCCCCCTGGGTGTCTTGTATTCAACCCTCAACCCACACTTTCACTACAGGAGTTTGAACAAACCTATTTGACTGTATCATACATAATTAGTAGCTCTTTATAATCACTGACACTCATCACATGTATTTCATTGTAAAAATTTGGTTCTTTAAAAATCATTAATATAATTATAATAAAAGTCACAGCTACAGCTAGCTGTTACCAAGTTCATACAGAGGTGCCTTCGATGGGTACAGTATCTAGAACAACTCCAGGAACCTCATCACCAAAGTGTGCCTGCATGTAACGACAATTAATACATAAACATAAAAAGTAAATTGTAATGAAAATTGTTAATTTAGTTACCATCCCTCCATGATCATTGATCCAGGATTCCAACCTCAGATCTTGGAGAGCCTCTCCAGCAAAACCATTGACAAGATTCTCTCTGGTACTCTCTGCACCTTGGGCACGCAACTCATGAATCACTCCAAACATACCTAATGCATGCATGGGGTGGTCAGGGGTAAAGAACAGGTGGGGGGTGGGGGGTATGAAATGTTTACCCATGAATACCACAGATGCTTGTTCCCATCCACTGTGCAGATGTCGGGAGCAGCTACTCAGAACTTTGCGACAAATTTCACTAAACTGGTCTGCTCCAAGCTGATAAATGGATGCTGGCTTGAGTTGATCAAACAATGCTTGTTGTAGCTCCTTCTGGACTGTCTCATCAATTCTATCTCCTATCATCTTGAGTCGTTGTGCTATCTACAGGGGACAATGAGGACAAGTTAGTAGTTACTACACAAAGGCTTACAGTGAAAGCTGCCGTGGTGGGTGGTGGTGGTCCCCCGGCCCCTGCTACAGTGTCAGAGTCCGGGGCCACACGCCGGCCAGACGCTGGCGAGCGAGCTTCCTGCCCCATCTCTGGCTCTGTAGAGGCCTCACTACTGTAGCACAGGTTCACATACTCAAAAGCGATCTCTCGAGTCTCGTTCAGGAAAGACCGTCCACTGTCCACAACTACACTCGCCATGACTCACTTGCATGCTATAGATATAGTGACTCTGGATATATGATATGATATGCAGCGCATATGGACATTAATTAACTCGGGAAAGATGGGCGTGGTCATTGTGCAATAAGGACCACGCCCATATACTTATTGAGTATTGTAGGCCGAATTTGTCTTAAATAATAATCACACGGCATTTAAAATTTTTATTTTATTAGAGTTAAATCGGTCTATAAGCAATAAAAATAATTATGCACAATAATAATATACATGTATACATTACAATGAAGTTTGTATGATCTGCTGTTTGTTTCCTTGTGGTGGCTGTAGCAAGCTGTCGAATTGTTCCAAAGCTTTATCCATGGCATCAATGTAATTGTCTTGTAGGGAGTTGGAGCTATTGCTAACTAATGACTCAACAGGGCCCTCCCTGAAGGCCTCTTGTCTTACGAGAGATGTTAGGGGAGCCACCTTGGACCCAGGATGAGAGGGGGACATCTCAGGTGGCTCCTTTAATGGTGACATTGATCGAGCTTGTCCAAGCTTGATATTATGGTACTTGTTTCGTTGAGTTGAGGTTGGTACATCATAGACTGGTTGGTGATGAGAGCTGAGATTAGGCTGTGATCCAATGGCTACCACAGCATAAGGTCTGGGAGGATATTGACCAACTGCTATTGCTCTGTTCTGAGTGGGAACTTGATAATGGCTGGTTGGTCCACTCTTATAGGGCTGAGCAGATTGTCTGTAAGGAACATAGTTATACTCTCCCTCCACTAGAACAGTGTGCCTTCTCTCCAGTGAAGAGCCGGAGGGTCTTCGTGGTGAGACAAGAAGATCACCTGCACACACACAGTGGGAATAATGTGGGCCTAGCTACAGAGTTATACTCACTAGAAGATAGAGAATGAGATCTTGACGGACTCTTTCTATCAGACTGGAAGGTAGAGCTGGTTAGTGGTGGACGAGATGTATGTCTACCATGAGAGGGCAGAGACATTCCAACCTCTTCAACACCTGCACACACAATACTGTCATCACACACATCCACACACCCACACACCCCACACCCACACCCACACACAAGACCTCTTTTCTTGTTGACTTTGAGAGAACCAAACTTGTTGCGGAAGGACTTCTTTTGTCCAGGGCTGCTCTCACCACCATCCTCCTGACCTTTGCCCTCCGTAGCTTTACCCCCACGAGAAACAAGACTGGAGAGTGACATTGAACGCATCTTTCGTTGAATGGTACCTCTCAGTTCATCCTCGCATGTTTGGGTCCGCCCAATAGTGATACCTACACACACAAGGGTCAACAAGACACACCAATAAGTGTTGACCTCTGACCTGACACATGCTTGAAGTTGCAAGGTGCAGAAATGTCCTTTTTGCCAAGTCTCCTGAAGCTCTTTGGTTTCTTAAAGATGGCTTGGTCAGGTTTGTTATCAAAGGTAACAGTTTCGGCCTTTTGTTTCTGAAGGAACAAGTCATGGATGCTCTCGAGCATACGTTGGCCCTCCTCTGCACTGCAGACAGTGTGTGGGGGTAAGGTTAAAGGGTTAAGAGGCTTACTTGGCAAATTGAATTGCAAAAGTCTTTCCATTGGAAGAGAATGTGTGAAAGTTTGTCTGCATAGCATTATAGCCACTGTTGTCAGTCACCTCTGCCTCCCAAAGAGATATGCCTACAAAAGGGGAAATTATACACTGTACTACACACACGTCATCTTACCAGACTCGACTTCTGCTATCACAATTTTAATATGGAACGGAGAATTGTGTTCTGTAGTTTCCCGCATGAGTTGAATACATGGAGCCCCATATGCCAAGCTCTTCCATTGAGTATCTGTAGACAAAGCAGTCAACACATGAACTATACTAGCAGTACAGTCTGTGTTATGACCAGCTCTAAATATGTGTGTACACAGTACCAGTCCACTCAACATACTGGGTGTGGGTACAGTGGGGCCTTTGTCCAGAGTGTAGAGTCGGGCCTGAGTACGCATCACAATAGCCGAACTCTTCCGACTAGACAGAGACACCTCTATTCTGAATACTGACTCATTTGTTAGAGATCTATTCATTGTCTGCAAACAAGAAAAACAGCAGCCACACAATGCCACACAATGCCACACAATACCACACAATACAGTCCTACAATTATTGAGCTAGGCTTGTAACTATAAAATTATGGATCATATGTGAGGGTGAGGGGGGGAGGGGCTGGTACAAACTATAATGCATAAACTAATCTAGTACATGTATATACAGTACAGCCTTCAAGGCCGTCTAGCTAGCAGCCGAGAGACCCTACTAACTAAGTTCTCTTACCAAATTAATCTTGCTTTGGGGCCACAGACGATGTAAAGTACTTGATATAATTATATCGATAGTGTTGATATTCTTCTCTAGCTCTTACAAGTGTTTCGGTTCCAACAATAGTGGCTTGTTGTCTGCGTTTACTACAGGCAGTTCTGTTGTCCTTCACTCAAAATAACTAGACTCTACCGCCGGTACGGTAGCTGCATCAATCAATGCAATATACAATCAATGTCGCACCCACCACAACAGTTAGTACAATAACTGGCGCCAATGAGTCGCCGCATACCTACCAGCCCCGCCCACTAATAAATCGCTGCTTGCGACGTTCAAAGTTCATCCACGTGGCTGAAAACTAACTTGTTGTGCATGTGTACGTGTACATGATGTCCAGAGCTGAAGTGGAGGGCTCGTCTGTTCCTGGCCAGGGCGTGGCTTGGACCAAGCACCTCATTGAACAAGACATACTCACACACTCAAGGTGCCCACTGCCTCCACACACACACACACACACACACACACACGCACACACACACACACCCACGTGCGCATGCACACACACACACACAGGGCGCTGATGGAGCTCCCTCTGGCACTGCTCAAAAACCTAGGAAGGATTGGAGTTGACTCTTGTTTCCCTGTACAGGTACTAATTGCCCACTCATAATTCACGACTGTTATGTTGATGTATAGGCTCATGTTATTCCTGAGGTCCTGTCCTCCACTCATAGTCCCCTCCTAATGTGTGTGGGTGGGGAAATTCCCCCTGACATTATGGTGTGTGCCCCTACCGGCTGTGGCAAGACTCTGGCCTATGTTGTGCCTATTGTAGCTGCTCTAATGACCAGAGTGGTCCCTCAGGTATCCTACCACCTTGTGTGTGTGTGTTACCATGTGTGTGTGCAGGTGAGGGCGCTGGTGGTGGTGCCATCACAAGAGCTGGCCTCTCAAGTTCATCAAGTGTTCTTATCTCTAACTCATGGCACACAATTAAAAGCTGGTCTTCTTTCAGAGGAAGCAACATTGATTGACCCCACCTACTACCCCCTGGCCAGCAGTATGGACATCCTTATCACCACTCCAGTGCAACTCACTCATTACATTGACAGGTACACACACACACTACATCTTGACTAAGAACCAAAATTATGATTGTTTTGTGCTTGCCACCTAGAAGAACCACATAGACCCATCCCCATTATCAGCTACTATCACCACAAAACCAATACAGCCTGTACCTAAGCCTCCCTCAAGGTCAGATCAATAATTTATATTGGAATAGCTTATTCATTGTGCTAGTTGTATGTGATTCTGGATGCACAGATGAATGGGGAGGGTTGGTGCACCTTGAAAGACTCTTTAACCCATCATTCTCGGCTCTCAAGGCCGGGCTCTGTGTTTGCCTTTTCTTTTCTGTTCGTCGTCTGTTTTTGTATGTGTGAATAATAAAAGAAGCCATACCAGTAGACAGCTAATAAGAGTTATCCCTGTAACCAGTAGACAACTAATAAGAGTTATCCCTGTAACATTTGTCAATTTTTATAAGCAAAAGCAATATTTAATGAAAATAAGGAGAGGTGGTTACCCAATTCTACGATCAGATAAGGCAGTTCCTCACAATTTATTATTTTGTTTCAACCCCTCCAACACACACACACTGTGTAGGGGTTCCTTGCCATGTCTCCGCTATCTTGTGCTGGATGAAGCAGATCGTCTCTTGCAAGCATCACAATGTCAATGGCTACCCAAGCTAATGGCTAGCCGCACTTCACACACATCTCCACTAAGCACCACGCTACACACACTCTCGTCACTACCTCATGTACATGACCCACTACACCCACTCATGGTACAACCAGTCAAGCAAGTTTGTGTACAGAAGCTCTTGTTCTCCGCTACAATGACCTTTGACCCTGAACACCTTTCTGTGTTGCGTCTGAATCGTCCGTTGCTGTTCTGTGTATCAGATGCTGACTCAGCATTCACTCTACCCACGAGACTAGAAGAGGTGACCTAACCCTGTGTGCGTGGGCGTGTGTGTATGTGTGTGTGTGTGTGTGTGTGTGTGTGCAGGTCCTGGTCAAGTGTGGGGTGGGCAAGAAGCCGCTGGTTCTACTGCACCTGCTCTCACAATCTCCAGCAGCACTTTGCTTCACTAACACTAGGGACACAGCACACAGGTATATACATGTAACTACACAGGAATATAGAATATATAATGTATAATAACTCTTGTACCATTATTATAATAATAATATGCAGTGCCTTACTAGGAAATGTATTATAACTCTGACTCAACTCATTTCCTCGTTTGTACCAGATTGGTCTTGTTACTACGAGAGCTGGGTCTAGTAACAGTGGCTGAGATGACAGGAGCAATAAGTTCTAGCAAAAGAAGAGAGGTTCTCGAAGACTTTAGGAGAGGACGCACTAAAGTAGGCCACCCCCACACACTCCACCACCCACTCATCCCACACACCACACCCACTCATCCCACACACCACACCCACTTAGGTGCTGGTGTGCACTGATGCTATGGCACGAGGAATGGACCTACCTAATATCAACACTGTCATCAACTATGACCCACCAAGAACCTTTGGAATGTATCTACACAGAGCTGGCCGAACAGCTAGGGCGGGACAAAGGGGTGTGGTCAACACTCTACTCTCTCCTGATGAGGTACCTTAACACAAAAGAAGTTTCTGATTTTCGTAAAGCATAAAATGATGTGTATTCATTCTCATTTCTGAAAGCTTAGTGGTGTCATCAAATTTCGTATTTGAGAGATAAAAGTATTTGCCAATTTGGCGATACCATGGATTATAGCCCATGGTCCAAGGCTGAAAAATGGCAAATTTTAAAGCCTCTTTTAGATGCCATAACTTGAATTCCGGGGATCCAATGTTAAAATTTTTAGGATTTTCTGAAAGCTTAGAAAAAAACTTTTCAAATGGTGTCATCAAAATTCATATTTGAGAGATAAAAGTATTTGCCAATTTGGCGATACCATGGATTATAGCCCATGGTCCAAGGCCGAAAAATGGCAAATTATGACTCGATTTAAAGCCTCTTTTAGATGCCATAACTTGAATTCCGTGGATCCAATGTTAAAATTTTTAGGATTTTCTGAAAGCTTAGAAAAAAACTTCAAATGGTGTCATCAAAATTCATATTTGAGAGATAAAAGTATTTGCCAATTTGGCGATACCATGGAGCTCATGGTCCGAGGATACCATGGATAATAGCTGAAAATGGCCCTCAACAAAAGTTTGGTAGCTATAATTATCTTTGAGCTCCTGTGTTCAGATTATAATTTTTATAACCGATTGGTGTATTTTGTAACGTTGTGATTATAATTAATTGTTGCATTTCTCCTAAAATGTGATGCAGGTCCACCCCTTCAAAACCATGCTGAGGAAAGTAGTCAAGAAAACTATTAGCAACATTACAGTCAGTCAAGATGACCTTCGACCTTATGATGAACAATATAGGATAGCTCTTGATAAACTTCAATCAAACACTTTACAATAATTGAACTTTGTTACAGTATATGAAAGAATTATGACACAAATGACATGCAATGTTTACTACTGCACAACTAATTAGAATGAATTTGATAAACTGCTATTCATGTGAACAGATGTGGCGTCCTTTGTTACTAAAGACTAGAGCTAGCTAGACAGTGCTGCTTGGTAAGGGAGAGCGAGAAAGCTTCCCTATGACTCTAATTAATGCACTGTTCTCATCTTTGAGACGTTGACATTCTTTCTTCATGTCTTGTAGGTTCTGTAGTGAGTGGGCCGGACTAAATACACACAATACACTATTAGTTCAGGCTTACCTTAGTGCTCATCTCCAGCTCTGCAATACGTGCCTCCTTGACCTCCCCCTCCTACACATGGACACATTGTACACTCACTGTATACACTATAATAGCTTACCCTCTTCTCTTGCTCATAAGCTCTAGTAGCATCTGCATGACGTCTGTTGAGCTCTGAGACCTTGCCTTGTAGTCCTTCCACTACTAACAACAGATCATCCTTCTCTTTAGTCACTCTTTCTCTTACTTCCTTCTCTCTGGCTAGTTGACCTCTCAAGTCTTCATCCCCTGAATCTGCAGGACTAGGCTCTGTACTTTTGCGCACTATAATGTTGGCCAGCTCCTCTGGTATATCCTCTCCCTCCTCCGCCTATACAGTTGGACATGATCAGTCTGCACACACACACACACGCACACACGCGCACACACGCACACACGCACACACACACACACACACACACACACACACACACACACACACACGCACACACACACGCACACACACGCACACACACACATACACACGCACACACACGCACACACACACACGCACACACACACGCAGGTATGTAGGCTACCGTACCTCAAAAGGCAGTCCAGTGGATCGCCGTTCTTTCTTAGGCCGTCGTCGTGTAGAAGACTTTGATTTGGTACGTGATGGTGTTCTATCATCATCATCCTCTGTAGTAGTGAGTATCTTGGGTTTGACTGGGGGACTAGCATCAGGGCTGGACTCTACACAGGGGGTTAGTACACAGGGGGCACACACTGTTAGTACACAGGGGGGTATAGCATACACACACTGTTAGTACACAGGGGGGCACACACTGTTAGTATACAGGGGGGCATAGCATACACACTGAAAGTACACAGGGGGGTATAGCATACACACACTGTTAGTACACGGGGGGGGGGGACACACTGTTAGTACACAGGGGGGCATAAAATACATACACTGTTAGTACACAGGGGGCACACACTGTTAGTACACAGGGGTCACACACTGTTAGTACACAGGGGGGCATAGCATACACACACTGTTAGTACACGGGGGGGGGGGGGGGGGGGCATAGCATACACACACAGGCAGGTAGCTAGCTTACCCTCTTGTGTATTGAGTGACCATGGAGGCACGCTGAGGTGGTGTGGTGGACCACGTGGCGAGGGTCTGGATGGTGGTTTGAAGGCACTCATGCCACCATCACTCTTCTCCTCCTACACACACACACACACACACAGGGATATGAGGGGGTGTGGTCATATTGGGGGGCCTTACTTCCTTGAGCTTGTCTTCCTTGAGCTTGTCCTGTGCCATTAATCTCTTCACTATCTCATTGTCCACAGGCTGTGTAGGTTGACGTTGTTGCCTACTCCGTCGTGCATGTTGTTTGCGTCTGTATAGGCAAGATAAGAATCATCACACTGATAGTACATGTAACAAACACTCATTTGTTAGTTTAGCAACACCCAACAGAACACACACACACACACTAACTTTGTCTCTGATTCTGTCCCCAGACTTCTGTTAGTAGAGTCAGCACTAGTTTCCCTGCTATCTGCGGTAGTGTCTGCTCCAGGAGTGGGAGCACCAGAGCTGGACACACCATCTACTGTACACATCTGGGTATGAGCAACCATACACTACACGCAGACACCCACCATTCTCCTTGGGTTTACCCTCCAGTGTTTCATCAGGTGCTGCCAGTCTATCCTTATCAGGAGTGGGTTTGTCTGGTGGAGCGTGTATCCTAGAGCCTCTAGGCAATGATGTACTGATGACTGGTACAGGTACAGGTGTCACAGTGGCCCCCCTGGGTAGCGACGAGGCTTTGTACTCTGTGGGGGGTGGGGGAAGTCCTTCTCTTAGCTTGCGCTCATCATAGGAGGCTCTCTTCTGTGCAATATCTTGTCTACACAGTGAGGGAAAGAGGGGTTAATAGAGTGAGGGGTGATGGGGTTAATAGAGTGGCTACTCACTTGGAAGGCCTGGACATGACTGTGGCATCAGAGAGGGTACGTGGTTGGAAAGGAAACCTCTTAGCCTCAGTAGCTATGGTCGGTGTGGAGGAGGCTAGAGGCGGTGTAGGAAGACTGCTCTGACTCTCCCAAAGACCCACACGTTTGAGCATGTTAGGGGACATTCCCTTCTTAACTGCTGCAGGGGCATGTTCACAACACACTATTCTAAAGAGGTATAGAGACTTACCTAGCTGTTTAGGAGGAGACTTGGCTCCTGGTGCCATCTTGGCCATAAGCTGAGGACTAGAGTTGGGGCTGATGTCAGGGGAAATACTGACTTCCAGTACACTGCCTGATGGGTCAACTGAACTGTTCTCATTACTGGAGAAAGACCCTCCTTCAGTAGTAGCGGGTCCATTGGGGGGTGGGTCATTGGGGGGTAGGGCGTTGGGGGGTATAGCATTAGGGGGTAGGGCGTTGGGGGGTGGGGCATCGTTAGTACTGGGGGGGGGGTACATTAGGTAGAGGTAGTGTGCCTAGAGTGTATACCTGTTGTGTGTTTCCTGGAGCCTGTCCTCTGAGGTGGTGGTGGATTCATTGGCATTGTGGTTACTTATTATGTTGACATCAGCAGTTTTGTCAATGATCTCGGGAAACTTCTCTCTTTCCTTGTCCAATCGATGTACAGCCAGTGAGCGTTCTTTAGAGGACCTACAAACACACACACGCACACTATTGAGTACAGATGCAAGGTAGAGAGATGCTCACTACACACACACACACACACACACTATTGAGTACAGATGCAAGGTAGAGAGATGCTCACTACACACATGCACACACACACACTATTGAGTACAGATGCAAGGTAGAGAGATGCTCACTACACACACACACACACACACACACACTATTGAGTACAGATGCAAGGTAGAGAGATGCTCACTACACACACACACACACACACACTATTGAGTACAGATGCAAGGTAGAGAGATGCTCACTACACACACACACACACACACACACACTATTGAGTACAGATGCAAGGTAGAGAGATGCTCACTACACACACACACACACACACACACACACACACACTATTGAGTACAGATGCAAGGTAGAGAGACGCTCACTACACACACACACACACACACTATTGAGTACAGATGCAAGGTAGAGAGACGCTCACTACACACACACACACACACACTATTGAGTACAGATGCAAGGTAGAGAGATGCTCACCTTCTACGCAGAAGGTTAGGAGACTTGAGCTCTTCTCTGCTATTAGAGTGGCTGAGAGAGGGTCTTGATGAGCGGGGCACAGCATAATGGCGATGACGATTGTTAGCCTCTTCTTTGATCTTCTTAAGAGAGTCAAGTCCTTCAGCTAATTCTGGGTCCACTAGATCTTCTATGGTGTCACCCTACAGAGTGTGAGGTTAGTGTGGGCGTGCACACAGTGCACACAGTACACACAGAGTGTGAGGTTAGTGTGGGCGTGCACACAGTACACACAGAGTGTGAGGTTAGTGTGGGCGTGCACACAGTGCACACAGTACACACAGAGTGTGAGGTTAGTGTGGGCGTGCACACAGTGCACACAGAGTGTGAGGTTAGTGTGGGCGTGCACACAGTACACACAGAGTGTGAGGTTAGTGTGGGCGTGCACACAGTACACACAGAGTGTGAGGTTAGTGTGGGCGTGCACACAGTACACACAGAGTGTGAGGTTAGTGTGGGCGTGCACACAGTACACACACACAGTCACTTACAGCATTGGTGGTCCGTGTAATGTCAGCCCCATGAGACACAAGCAGTTCAGCTGCTTCCATGTTCCTCCAGTAGACAGAAGCATGGAGTGGAGTCCAGCCATCATCATCCAAGCTATCCACATCCACCTTCATACTCATCAGGACTCTACAGTGGGGGAGATAAATACAGTGTAATGTGTGTGTGTGTGTGTGTGTGTGTGTGTGTGTGTGTGTGTGTGTGTGTGTGTGTGTGAGTGTGTGTGTGTGTGTGTGTGTGTGTGTGTGTGTGTGTGTGTGTGGGAGGGGCTTACTGCAAGACACTGAGATAGCCTTTAGCAGAAGCCACGTGAAGTAGAGTAGCCCCTCCAGAGGAGATGGGTGGAGTCAGCGAGGGATCATTCTTAAGTCTATTGACATCCTCCAACATTCTAGTTTCCTCCAGCCCCTTGACAGCCTCCATGTCAATGTGATGTGTCTCTATGTGTGTGGAGAAGAGACTAGCCATCTCCTCCTGTTCATCAATGAGGTCCAGGGGAGTGTCTCCCTCATTATTAACCAGTGCAGGATGGGCTCCACTCTCTAACAGGAACCTACACACACAGACAAAGAGAGCCAGCCATTACACACAAGGGGCAAGCTAGTAGAATACCTGACAATGTGATTGTGTCCACAAGAAGCTGCAGCATGGAGGGGACTCCAGCCTTCATTGTCCTGAGCATCCATGTTAGCCCCATGCTTCACCAATGTCTCCACCATCTCAAAATCATCATCAATACAGCACTGTATGGGGAGGGAGGTATGTTATACACTGGCCTTGCATGGGGAGGGAGGTATGTTATACACTGGCCTTGCATGGGGAGGGAGGTATGTGCTGTGTTATACACTGGCCTTGCATGGGGAGGGAGGTATGTGCTGTGTTATACACTGGCCTTGCATGGGGAGGGAGGTATGTTATACACTGGCCTTGCATGGGGAGGGAGGTATGTGCTGTGTTATACTGGCCTGTATTGTGAGGCTGCATACCTTTGGTCAATCTATACCAAATTAGGAATTGTTAGTCAGTGGAACAGCCAACAAAGCCAGCGCGTGTTGAAAGCAGGCTGATAACAATATGTACTAGTGTGTCTACAGGCAAGTAGATAACGACCTAAGCACGTACACTGTAGACACACACCACACGGTGAGTGTGTTGTGATAGTCACTAGAACGGACCATTAAACAAGAGCTGAGATCGTGTGTGCAGTGTGTAATAACATCCACAGCACACCCACTCACTACAACACAAACACACAATGCTAACGGCTAGGGACACTACAATGACTACCAGAGTCACACACACACACACACACAGCACACACGCCCACTCCACCCCCACCTGATGTAGACCAGTGAGGCCGTCAGAGTTAATGGCATTGACATCAGCTCCTTCTGTTAGTAACCTCTCTACCTCCTCAACATCACCACTCTGAGCTGCTGCCAAGAAGACTACACTGTCTCCAAACTGAACCTTGGGTACCAGGCGAGATGGTTTAATACTTTCAGACTCTTTATTGGTGGCGCTGGAGTCCCAGTTCCTCATCTGAGTAGACCTCTTGGAGGCAGCACTCACTGAGCGACCACCCATCGCGGTATAAAACTTCTCTTTGTCCATAACATTAACAAGCGTCGGCCGTCGACTCGACTAGCTACTCACTCCATAGATTGATATTGAGGGCGTGTCACGGAAACCAACGATAGAATTTACGGATTCCGTACACGCCCTCCTTAGCCTCGATAACAATGTAATTGACTTTATGATCTTCTAAATATGCGATAAAAATTTCAATATAATTTTGAACCTATTATAAAATGGCGTTAAATAGAACGAATAAAGTAGCCATGACAACAAAGTAATACACAAGTGTGTGAAAGATGTCTAAGCTATCACATGGGCCGGCTAGCTGGCATGTTCTAGGCAGCAATGGCGCTCAAAGCTACCCTCTTGCCTTCTATTCTACCACCTATTCTATCAACCACGGCCACGCTAACTCCACTGGACCGCCTAGTACCTTCAGACACAAGTTAGTCTGTTATATAATTATACAGCCTGCATGCATTGATGTGTGTGTGTGTGTGTGTGTGTGTGTGTGTGTAGGGGTACAGGTTATGGGTCCAACTTCAGGCCTGCCCTCTCTTACTCTTCACAGCTGGACAGTCTAGATAATCCTGTCATGGGGTAAGCTCTAGCTTTTTTATAATTATTATTGTAACATTCTATTATAATTATAGGGAGCTCTTGAGGGCCAACTACCACACTCATACTCAGAGTGAGTATGCAGGATACAGAATGCCACAAGGAAGTGATCCATTCCCGGGGAAAGTGACACCCTTCATGTCGGGGTACGCTCATAATACGCCCACAACCCTCCCCACTACTCGCCAGGTAACTATGCACCTCCCACACACTAGGTACACCCACTCCACCCCCTCACTTGTGTAGGTAGCTGGGTACCCACATCATGGTCTACACAAACATCCTGTAGCTACAGAGAAAGCTATGTCTACTGAATACAACACACGATTCCTCAGACAGCCATTCAGAGAACAACATGGTATATACCAACTGTACTAGCTAAGTATGTGTTCATTATCCCTCTCTCTGTGCAGGCCCTAATAGCAGTAGCCATAGCAACAAAGAGGAGAGTGGGTTCACACACGCCCACACTATTGAGCCAATCACCTACCGCCCACACGATAACCACACTGGAGAACTACCAGGTCATGTGACATGGCGACCAACCGGATTCAGTCTCATGAAGAGCAGCTTCAGACCACCTAGCTACATGAAGGTGGGTGTATAATGATGGTATATCTCATACCTTACACACACACGCACACGCACACACACACACACACACACACACACACACACACACAGGGTAGTGAACCTTTTGTTGTAGCTATCTCTGGTACTGCTGATCATAGTAATGGCTATGTCAAGGGGAGCAAGGCAAAGGCTCATGTACAACCTCCTGCTGCAGACATGGTGAATCCATATAATATACATGTAGTGTGTTGACTTGTGTTCACATAGGTGGGGTACACGTGTGCCAGTCAAGTTCATAAGAGTGTCGTGGAGAGAGTGCGTAAGGAGGATCCAGCTGAGCACTCCATCTTCACACATCCAGACCAGTACACAAGGTAAACCACTCACTCTAGTAGTATCAGAGTTCATCACTATCTCCGTGCAGTTACACACAGCAGAGCTTTGGTAGGGGAGGGCCATCAAGAGAGGCAGGTCCTGCTAGAGTGGTGGGAGGGAAGGAGATGTCTGGGTACTCTGAGAATACTGTTCCTCTGGTGGAACCTGCTAACAGAGACAGTCAGAGATTCAGCACCCACTACCAAAGCAGGTAAGCTAGTATAGTGTTGATGGTATATCCATGCAGCATACTAATGGTTGTAGGTTTAGATATCCTGAAAGAGGTGCTCATGTTGGTCACAGTGTGCAGCCTCTAGCCAACAATGGCTTCTCTAAGAGCACTGCAGTACACAGCTTTGGAGGAACAGCCCCGTCACTCAGAGAGATGGACCCTTATGTAGCCAGGTAAGGACTGCACGCCTGTGTGTACTGTGCATCATGGTGTCCCTACAGGAGTACTATCAAGAGGGACCCGTGCTATGAGACTCACACTCACCAACACAAGAAACACTAACACTCAATAACTCTGTGTTTGTATGTGTGTAGTGCTAGCCCATAATTAATTATTACAATAACAATTATTATTATCATCCAGTGAATCTCATCAACACAATCATGATTAGCAGCCCCGCCCCCTTCCCGGTCATATGAGCAGCTAGCTGCATGCTCTGCTCTCCCTGACCACCCTGTACCTATTCCTGCCCAGCCATTAATACTAGTGTGTCCTGCGATCGTTGAATATTGCTCTTCCAGAGGTGAGAAACAGGTAGAGTATGGCGAGTATACATACACACACAATGATTGCAGGGAGATGGCAGACAAGGTCAAGCAGCAACAGCACACACGCTCTCTATCGGGTTACTCTCTTTCCTACAAGCCCAAGACCACGGTGAGCCCCACACACTCCCCCACACATCACACACCCTCCCCCACACCTCACACACACTCCCCACACCTCACACGCCCTCTCACACACTCCCCCACACCTCACACACACTCCCCACACCTCACACGCCCTCTCACACACCTCCCACACTCCCCCACACCCTCCCCCACACCTCACACACCCTCACACTGTAGGTGGCCACTCCAGAAGAGTACGTTGCCAAGTGTGGTGGGAAGAGAGTGATTGAGAAGGTGTTAGTTGCTAATAATGGCATTGGAGCTGTCAAGTTCATTCGCTCAGTTCGAAGATGGGCCTACGAAATGTTTGGCAATGAGAAAGCCATCAAGTTTTGTGCCATGGTTTCCCCAGAGGACCTTAAGGTACGCCCCTCACACACACCTCACACACACACACACACACACACACACACACACACCTCACACACTCCAGGCAAACGCTGAGTTCATAAAGCTGGCTGACAACTTTATCCCAGTCCCTGGAGGTTCCAACAATCACAACTATGCTAATGTGGACCTAATTCTGGATATAGCCAAGAGGGTGCCTGTCCAGGCTGTGTGGGCGGGATGGGGGCATGCCTCAGAGAACCCAAAGCTACCAGAGCTACTGCACAAGAACAACATCATTTTCCTTGGTCCTCCAGCTAAAGCCATGTGGGCCCTCGGGGACAAGATAGCGAGCTCCATAGTGGCCCAGACTGCCTCTGTCCCCACTCTGCCCTGGAGTGGGAGTGGCCTCACTATTGACTTCACTGAGGAAGATCTGCAGAAAGGGAAGATTGCCCACGTTCCTGACTCTGTCTATAAGAAGGGCTGCATTCAGGACGCCCAGCATGGCATTAAGGTAACCATGTGTGTGTGTACTGTGTGCGTACTGTGTGTGTGTGTGTGTGTGTGCAGGTGGCTGAGAAGATTGGTTTCCCTGTCATGATCAAAGCCTCAGAGGGTGGAGGGGGTAAAGGTATTAGGAAAGCCACTAACAAGAAGGAGTTCCCTTCTCTCTACAACCAGGTTCAAGCAGAGGTACCAGGATCTCCAGTCTTTGTCATGAAGCTGGCCAACAAGTGAGACCCCCCCCCCCCCCACCCCCCCACACACACAGTATTGCTCATCACCTCTCCTCTATAATATGCAGTGCTAGGCATGTTGAGGTCCAGCTCATAGCTGATCAGTATGGGAATGCCATCTCTCTCTTTGGTAGAGACTGTTCAGTGCAAAGACGCCATCAGAAGATCATAGAAGAGGCTCCAGCAGCCATTACTGACCCTGTAGTGTTTGAACGGATGGAGAAGGTAAGAGAAGCTGTTGTAATGATCCTCCTATCCTAACAGTCATCTCTATAGTCTGCTGTTAGACTCGCCAAGATGGTGGGTTATGTTAGTGCTGGCACTGTGGAGTACTTATATCACGATGGAGGAGAGTTCCATTTCCTAGAGCTCAACCCAAGACTACAGGTACGTAACTATTGTTGTCATAGCAATTGTTACCATGGTTATAGGTGGAGCACCCCTGCACTGAGATGGTGGCTGACGTCAATTTGCCAGCACTGCAATTACAAGTTGGTATGGGGATTCCCCTTCACTGCATACGAGATATCCGCAGACTCTATAAAGTTGATCCATGGGAAACTACACCAATAGACTTTGACACGTGAGTACAAATGCTTATGAGGTAGTGTGTACACTCCACACACACCCACACACTCCACACACACTCCACACACACACACACACACACACAACACACACACAGTCCTGTCAACAAGCCTACACCTCATGGACATGTCATAGCTTGCAGGATCACTGCTGAGAATCCTGATGAGGTACGTCATCCCTCACACCTCACACACACACCTCTCACACACGCCCACACACTCCACAGGGATTTCGTCCCGGCAGTGGCACAGTACAAGAGCTTAACTTCCACAGTAGTAAGAATGTATGGGGCTACTTCAGTGTATCAGCAACTGGTGGTCTCCATGAGTATGCTGACTCGCAGTTTGGCCACTGCTTTGCTTGGGGGGAGACGAGGGAAATAGCACGCAACAACATGGTTCCAGCTTTGAGGAAGTTGTCTATAAGAGGAGACTTTAGGACCACTGTTGAGTTTCTGAGTACATTACTGGAGACACAAGCCTTCCATCAGAACACAATAGACACAGGCTGGCTAGACAGACTCATAGCTGAGAAGGTGCAGTGTGCAACCATGCATTCTATTCTGTATTACCTGTGTGTACATGTGCAGGTTAAGTCAGAGAAGCCTGAGCCAATACTAGGAGTCATCTGTGCCACTCTGTGCATTGCAGAGGGTGCCTTTAAGAAGAGGTTTGCAGACTATCAGATTCTGTTAGAGAGAGGACAGGTCATGAATGCTGAGCTGCTCTCCAATGTAGTGGATGTAGAGCTCATCTACTCTGGAGTTAAATACACACTCAAGGCATCACGTGTACAGCCAACCAGTGAGTGCTCTAGCTACCCCCCACACCCCTCTACCCCCCACACCCCCATAGCATATGGCCTGGTGATGAATGGCAGTCTCCTGGAAGTGGAGGTACATTGTCTGAGTGATGGGTCTCTATTGCTCAGTCTAGATGGTGCTAGTTACACTACCTACATGAGAGAAGAAGTAGACAAATATCGTGTTGTAGTGAGTGGGCGTACCTGTGAGTTTGACAAGGAGAATGATCCGACCAAGCTAAGGTAAGTGGGTAATGGTGGTCAGAGTAACTAGCTCCATACATACACACACACACACACAGAGCCACGTCACCTGGTAAGCTACTCCACTACCTGGTGGAGGATGGAGGAAGTGTGTCTCCTGGAGCAGCCTATGCTGAAATAGAGGTCATGAAAATGGTTACCACGCTAACAGCCAGTGTGGGAGGAACGTACGTATTACCCCCCCGTGTGTGTATGTGTTGTCATAGTGATTACCTCCCACCAGGATCCATCATGTACGACGGCCTGGGGCTATCCTACATCCTGGTACACTAGTCGCAACCCTTGACCTTGATGACTCATCACAAATACAAGCTGCTCAGAGATCAACAGACACTCTCCCACAACACAAGACAGCGTCAGGTTGTGGGGACAAAGTGCACCAGGTTAGCTCCTCCCATTGACCACACCTACCACACCACCCCTGTATCCTAGGTATACCAATCCTCCAAGAAGGGACTATTATATCTCATGGCTGGGTTTGGAGTACAACAAGAGCCCTTCTATACTGACAAGATGACTCTACTAGCTAATGACATGCTAACAGCTCTCAAGGACCCTACACTGCCTCTAATGGAGACTAAGGAACTATTGTCCACCATCTCCAGTCGCATACCACACTCTGTGGACATGGAGATAGGGAAGTGCTTGACTAGATACGCTGGGAACCTCACATCCATCCTCTCCCAGTTTCCCACCACCAAGATTGAGAACATTATCAATCGTCATGCAGCCACACTTCAGAGGAGGGCAGATCATGATCAGTTCTTCATGAACACTAACCCCATCATGCAGCTAGTACAGAAGTGAGTCCACACACACACACACACTGCTGACACTATAATAAGGGCTAGGGACACGCTAGCATCTCTGGCAATAGTGGACTGCAGTGCACTTACAACAGCAAACCACAATTAGATTGAACCTCTCTAGGCAAAATCAAGCATGCAGTCCGTCAAAGCATGTCATGCAGATACATGTACTAGAATATACTATCAAAGAATACTAATCAATTTGCACCTAATTAAGAGCAAACTCTATAAGGAAATCATTAGCGATTATGATATTCATAATAGATATGTAACTTTTGGGAAGTGTAGGTGTGGCTTAGTGGTTAGGGTGGTGGCTTTGTAGATCACATAATAGATAAGGCGTTAGTTCGATTCCCTCTTGGGGGACTTTTCTTCTTTACAAATTTCTCTTTACAAATCAATATTAATTTTCCTGAATGCATAGCGTAGCAAAGCAATTAGCATTAAACAAAAAACAAAAATCAATAGCTAGCACAGGGTTAGGCCACCATTGTAACTGTGTGTGTGTGTGTGTGTGTGTGTGTGTGTGTGTGTGTAGGTATCGCCATGGCATGCGTAGTAGACTCAAGGCCACCATTGTAACTGTATGTGTGTGTGTGTAGGTATCGCCATGGCATGCGTAGTAGACTCAAGGCCACCATTGTAACTGTATGTGTGTGTGTGTAGGTATCGCCATGGCATGCGTAGTAGACTCAAGGCCACCATTGTGGAGCTGCTGAGAGAATACTATCGTGTGGAGGAGGCCTTTCAGAGTGAGTAGCCACCTCCCACAGGTTACCATGTGTAACCTACCTCCACACAGACGGCTACGAGAAGGGTGTCCAGAGACTAAGAGTAGAGCATTCTGAGGACATGGCTAAAGTGTCAGCAGATATATTTGCTCACTATTATATAGTGGGGCGCAACACACTTGCAGTGCGACTCATTGTAAGTGTACTTTGACCTATGACCCTTCACTCTACTACCTATTGCCGAACAGGGGGCACTCCAGCAACAAGAGACGTACAATATGTCAGAAGATCTGAAGAAAGTTCTATTAGACCTTGCGTCTCTTAACAACCACAAGAACTCTAAAGTAGCTCTGAGTGCACGACAAGTAAGTACTAGCTCTATCACACACTAACCACACCCCCTTTGCTAGGTTCTAATAGCTGCCCACCAACCTCCCTATGAGCTGCGCTACAACCAAGTGGAGAGCATATTCCTCGAGGCCATTGATGGGAACTCCTTCCAAGCAGACTCACTTGAGCAGCTCATCAAGTCAGACACTGCTATATTTGATATCCTCCCATCGTGTTTCTACCATCGCAACAAGCTAGTGCGTGTGGCTGCACTGGAGGTGTATGTGAGGCGCTCTTATACAGCATATGATGTGACCTCAGTGCAACACGATGAGCTAGAGGGAGGTGTTCCCATTGTCCAGTGGCAGTTCCTGCTTCCCCTCACTCACCCAAACAGGTACATATCTTAGCCTCCTCCTATAAAGACTAGTTGTTGGACTGTACCTAACCTAACCCCTCTCCCCTATAGACTGGTGGCCTATCGGAGAGCTAGTATGAGCTCTCTACCCGTGGCCAAGGTCTATTCACTGAGTGAAGATCTGATGGGTTTTGCTAAGCAACAGGCACAAGGCAATGTCATCGAGTGTCAGCGTACTGGAATCATGGCAGCATTCTCATCATTTGAGAACTTTGAAGGGTAAGCCCCTGATCATTAGCCCTCTCCCTCACCGCCCACTCCACCCCCCACACACAGGTACTTTGGTGACCTTATGGACTTGTTTACACCTGAGGACACACCCAATAGCCCCGCTCCCATCACTAGCCCGGACCTACTCTCCTCTATAGATGAGCACACTAAAGATGACGTCTTCGATGGTGGAATCACGGTACATGTCATATACTGTCATGTGGTGTCATATACTGTCATGATGTCATGTGATGTCATATAGTGCTTATTTGTAGATGAAGGAAATTCCGTCCATTCCACTGGAAAGTGTTAGCAGTAATTCTAGCACTCCAAGAGGATCAACCAATCAGCTTCCTGCTACCATGGCAACCGACGAGCCAATCCATATCATTAACATTGGTCTGTATTGCAACGAAAACGAAGAATTGAACGACATCTTGCTGAGTACCAAGTGCCATCAGTTTGTGCAGGTATGATGACCTCCCTCTTGTACCCCCTTCATGACCCCCTCATGTGTATGCAGAGTAACAAGGCTCAACTTCACCAGTGTGGTATTCGGAGGATATCGTTTCTCTTCTGCAAAGAAAGAACATTCCCAAAGTTCTTCACTTTCAGAGCCAGGAGTGATGTGAGTTAGTATGGTGTGGTGTCACGACTAATATCCCTGTGTGCATGTATGGTGTGGTGTCACGACTAATATCCCTGTGTTCATGTATGGTGTGGTATCACGACTAATATCCTCACACAGTTCACTGAGGACACTATATATCGCCATCTGGAGCCAGCACTGGCATTTCAACTCGAGATCAATCGACTCTCAAACTTTGATATCCAGTTCTTGCCTTGTCAGAATCATCGTATGCACTTGTACCTTGGGTCAGCTAAAGTGGCTGCTGGTCTGCCAGTTACTGATCATAGGTTCTTCATACGTACTATTATACGCCACTCAGACTTTGTGACCAGGGTAAGAGTTAGCTCCTCACTGCACGTCTCTACCTTAATACTGTCGCCTGCAGGAAGCCTCTTATGAGTACATGTGGAAGGAAGGAGAGCGGATGTTCCTAGAATGTCTAGATCAGCTAGAGGTGGCCAATGCAGAGGTCAAAGAGGTCAGTACAACACCACCTCCCACTCATTACTACCCTTTCCCACACAGAAGATACGCACTGACTGCAACCATATCTTCCTGCACTTTGTACCTCCCGTTATTCTGGACCCTCGCAAGATACAAGAGAAGATGTTAGCCATTGTGTCCCATTATGGAGTGAGGTTATATAGGCACAGAGTCACAGAGGCAGAGATTAAGTGTGCCATCAGGTGAGTCCCTTAGCGCTACATGTAATCAATGTCGGGGACTCATTCAACTGCCATAATCCAATGTCAAAAATGTTATGATTTTCTGAATGCTCAGAAAAATACCTTTCAAATGGTGTCATCAAACTTCGTATTTGAGAGATAAAAGTATGTGTCAATTTAGCGATACCATGGATTATAGCCCATGGTCCGAGGGCGAAAAATGAAAAAATAGGGCCCCGAAGAAATTTTAGATTGAAACACATCATTTGAAAGGTCTCTTTCTAAGCTTTCAGAAAATTATAATATTTTTGACATTGGATGAACGGTACTCAAGTTAATGGCTGTTGAAAGATGTTCAACTACCCCCCCTCCCCAATTTGGTTCGGTGACTCTTTCAGGTGCCATAACTTGAATTCTGTGGATCCAATGTCAAAAATTGTATGATTTTCTGAAAGCTCAGAAAAAGACCTTTCAAATGGTGTCATCAAACTTCGTATTTGAGAGATAAAAGTGTTTGCCAATTTGGCGATACCATGGATTATAGCCCATGGTCCGAGGCCGAAAAATGTCAAATTTAGGCTCCGAAGAAGTTTTGGATTGAAACATATCATTTGAAAGGTCTCTTTCTAAGCTTTCTGAAAATATTTTTAACATTGGATGAACGGTACTCAAGTTAATGGCTGTTGAAAGATGTTCCCTCTCCACAATTTAATCAATGGTTTGGGGACTCTTTCAGCTGCTATAACTTGAATTCTGTATATCCAATGTCAAAAATTTTATGATTTTCTGAAAGCTCAGAAAAAGACCTTTCAAATGGTGTCATCAAACTTCGTATTTGAGAGATAAAAGTATTTGCCAATTTGGCGATACCATGGATTATATATAGCCCATGGTCCGAGGCCGAAAAATGTCAAATTTAGGCTCTGAAGAAGTTTTGGATTGAAACATATCATTTGAAAGGTCTCTTTCTAAGCTTTCTGAAAATTAGAATATTTTTAACATTGGATGAACGGTACTCAAGTTAATGGCTGTTGAAAGATGTTCCCCCTCCACAATTTAATCAATGGTTTGGGGACTCTTTCAGCTGCTATAACTTGAATTCTGTGTATCCAATGTCAAAAATTTTATGATTTTCTGAAAGCTCAGAAAAAGACTTTTCAAATGGTGTCATCAAACTTCATATTTGAGAGATAAAAGTATTTGCCAATTTGGCGATACCATGGATTATATATAGCCCATGGTCCGAGGCCAAAAAATGTCAAATTTAGGCTCCGAAGAAGTTTTGGATTGAAACATATCATTTGAAAGGTCTCTTTCTAAGCTTTCTGAAAATTAAAATATTTTTAACATTGGATGAACGGTACTCAAGTTAATGGCTGTTGAAAGATGTTCCCTCTCCACAATTTAATCAATGGTTCGGGGACTCTTTCAGCTGCTATAACTTGAATTCTGTGTATCCAATGTCAAAAATTTTATGATTTTCTGAAAGCTCAGAAAAAGACCTTTCAAATGGTGTCATCAAACTTTGTATTTGAGAGATAAAAGTATTTGCCAATTTGGCGATACCATGGATTATTGGTCCGAGGCCGAAAAATGTCAAATTTAGGCTCCAAAGAAGTTTTGGATTGAAACATATCATTTGAAAGGTCTCTTTCTAAGCTTTCAGAAAATTAGAATATTTTTGACATTGGATGAACAGTACTCAAGTTAATGGCTTTTGGGATGTTTTGAGAGCCTGTTGCATTGCAATACCTCTCCAATGGTGTGCTTACATTCACGATAACATCATGTGATAGACCTCCCTTAAAGCTACTGAATTGTACGTATTCCCTTGTGCAGACTGTCTCCAAATGATGCTTCCATTCCCATCCGTGTGTTCATCACCAGTGACAACGGTGTGTCTGTTCGTACACACATGTACAGGGAGGTGGAGAACCCACGCACAAAAGAGGTGTGGTCTAATGCATGTGATATGCTGTCATGTCATACCCCCACAGCTTGTGTTTGAGAACTACGACCAATCAGAATCAGGGTCACTGAATGGCCAGAAGGTCAATACCCCGTACCCCAGCAAAGACCACCTTCAACAGAAGAGATACATCGCTCAATCCATGGGAACCACTTATGTGTACGACTTCCTGGAGCTTTTCAGACAAGTAACCCACACACTTCCCACACACTGCCCACACACTGTCCACACACTGCCTATGTGTGTACATTATTTAGGGAGTGATGAAACAATGGGAACGCTACATTGGTCAGGTGCGGAGGTCAAGAGGAGATAAACTGACTCTACCAAACTATGACAAAGTGCTCAACAGTACAGAGCTAGTGTTGGATGATCAAGGGGTGCTCAGAGAGGTCAATAGGGTCGCTGGCGAGAATGAGGTGTGTGTAGTGTAGTGTACTCTGACCCCTAAGCTATTCTTAGTGTTCCTTCAGGTTGCCATGGTAGCATGGCGTGTAAGTATGCTGACTCCGCAGTATCCAGAAGGCAGGGACATGATCATCATTGCCAATGATATCACGAATCAGATAGGGTCGTTTGGGCCCGAGGAGGACCGATTGTTCCAACAGGCCTCAGCTCTCAGCCGGGAACAAGGAATCCCGAGACTCTACATTGCTGCCAACAGTGGGGCAAGGATAGGCCTAGCAGAGGAACTCAAGCAGCTCTTCCAAGTGGCATGGGTGGATGAACAAGAACCAGACAAAGGCTTTAAATATCTCTACCTTTCTCCTACCGACTACATGAAGGTGGGTCCCGCCCACGCACACACCCTCACACCTCACACAACCACACAGGTGAACAGTGGAGGCAGTGTGCTGACGGAGCATATTGAAGAGAGTGGGGAGTCTCGTTACAAGATCACTGACATCATAGGTACCGCCCCCTCTCCCACACACACACCGCCCACACCACACCATGCCCACACACACACACACAGGAAAGAAGGATGGGCTAGGTGTAGAGAACTTGAGCGGCTCTGGCATGATTGCTGGAGAAACCTCACAAGCCTACAATGATGTCTTCACCATCAACTTGGTACGCCACATAACCCCCTCACATCCCTCACACCCTCACACCCGCCCACACAGGTGACGTGTCGTGCTATTGGTATAGGAGCGTACCTTGTGCGGCTTGGTCAACGTGTGATACAAGTGGAGAACTCTCACATCATTCTAACTGGAGCTGGAGCCCTCAATAAAGTGTTAGGTCGGGAGGTCTATTCATCCAATGCTCAATTAGGAGGAATACAGATCATGCACAACAATGGTGAGTACAGAGTTCACGTACTGTGTACTCTGA
The DNA here is from genome assembly GCF_963675165.1 of Halichondria panicea. NCBI lineage: Eukaryota > Metazoa > Porifera > Demospongiae > Suberitida > Halichondriidae > Halichondria > Halichondria panicea. The sequence goes on from NC_087387.1 coordinate 44,436, forward strand.
ACTATGACCTATGTAGGGGTGACTCATCGTATTGCTCCTAGTGATGTGGAGGGTGTGTTTGGAGTATTGGATTGGCTGGCATTTGTTCCTATGTGTCGTGGCGGTCCTCTTCCTGTGTTGCCACCTCTTGACCCTGTGGATAGATGTATAGAGTTCCTCCCGACTAAAGCTCCTTATAACCCCCGCCACCTCATCACTGGTCACCCACACAGAGGTACGTAGTGTGTGAGTAGTGATGCTGTGCTGCGTGTAGGTGGAGTGTGTGAGTAGTGATGCTTGTGCCTGTGTAGGTGGAGTGTGTGAGTAGTGATGCTGTGCTGTGTGTAGGTGGAGTGTGTGAGTAGTGATGCTGTGCTGTATGTAGGTGGAGTGTGTGAGTAGTGATGCTGTGCTGTGTGTAGGTGGAGTGTGTGAGTAGTGATGCTTGTGCTGTGTGTAGGTGGAGTGTGTGAGTAGTGATGCTTGTGCCTGTGTAGGTGGAGTGTGTGAGTAGTGATGCTGTGCTGTGTGTAGGTAGAGTGTGTGAGTAGTGATACTGTGCTGTGTGTAGGTGGAGTGTGTGAGTAGTGATGCTGTGCTGTGTGTAGGTGGAGTGTGTGAGTAGTGATGCTTGTGCTGTGTGTAGGTGGAGTGTGTGAGTAGTGATGCTGTGCTGTGTGTAGATGGAGTGTGTGAGTAGTGATGCTTGTGCCTGTGTAGGTGGAGTGGAGTGGGTGAAGGGCTTCTTTGATGAAGGATCATTCATTGAGACGCTTGACAACTGGGCCATGACAGTTGTGTGTGGGCGGGCTCGTCTAGGGGGAATTCCCTGTGGTGTCATCGCCGTGGAAACACGCTCTGTTGAGTGTACCATTCCCGCTGATCCAGCCAATCCGAGCTCAGAGAGTACAGTATGTTGTCATTACGTAACTATGTTACTATGTCTCTGTGTGTACATAACTATGTTACTATGTCACTATATAACTGTGTGTGTACATGTAGGGAGTCACTATGTTACTATGTCACTATATAACTCTGTGTGTAGGTGTTGAGTCAGGCTGGTCTGTCACTACGTAACTATGTTACTATGTCACTATATAACTGTGTGTGTACATTATGTTACTATGTCACTATATAACTCTGTGTGTAGGTGTTGAGTCAGGCTGGTCTGTCACTACGTAACTATGTTACTATGTCACTATATAACTGTGTGTGTACATTATGTTACTATGTCACTATATAACTCTGTGTGTGTAGGTGTTGAGTCAGGCTGGTCAAGTGTGGTACCCAGACTCCGCCTTCAAGACAGCACAAGCTCTGCAAGACATGAACAAAGAGGGTCTTCCTGTCATTATCTTTGCTAATTGGAGGGGCTTCTCTGGCGGGATGAGAGGTGAGTGTACTCTGACCCCTATAACCTCTTGGGTGGGTGTATTCTGACCCCTATGACCTCTCTCCCTACAGACATGTACCAGGAGGTGCTCAAGTATGGTGCCATGATAGTGGATGCTCTCAGAGGTTACACACAACCTGTGTTTGTATACCTGCCGCCTCATGGAGAGTTGAGGGGTGGGGCTTGGGTGGTGGTGGACCCTACCATCAACCCAGCACAGATGGAGATGTATGCAGGTAAGAGAGAGTGTGGTTTGGTTTAGGTCATGTGATACTCGTGTGTGTGTAGATCGTGAGAGCCGTGGTGGAGTGCTTGAGTCAGAGGGTACTGTGGAGATCAAGTTCAGAAGGAAGGACATCATCAAAGCCATGAGTCGCTTGGACACAGCTTACAATGATGTACAGAGTCAACTCAAGTCTCCCACTCTTTCTCCTGATGAGAGGAAGAGATTAGAGGCTACATTGAGTGCCAGAGAGGAGAGTCTAGCCTCTACCTTCCATCAGGTAGCTGTAGAGTTTGCTAATCTTCATGACACACCAGGAAGGATGCATAAGAAAGGCTGTGTCTCAGTGAGTACCTCTAGTACATGTGTATCACATGACTATCACCATGACTACCCGCTAGGATGTACTGGACTGGAAAAATGCACGCAAGTTCTTCTACTGGCGACTGAGACGACGTCTTGGAGAGGAGAAAGCAATCGGATTGGTTATCAATGCAGACAGGTTAGTGTACACATAAGCAGTGACTGTTGTTGATTGCCTGTGTGTGTAGGTGTTTGTCTCGTGGTGAAGCCCTAGAGCTGCTCAAGAGATGGTTTGTGGAGAGCAAGGGAACTGTGAATGTAAGTCATAACTCACATAACAACACGTTACTATGACAACACTCGTTAGGCGTATCTATGGCACAACAATGAAGTGGCTGGTCAGTGGTTGGAGGGACAAACCATCTCCTCTGGACTAAGTACCGTGACTCAGAACCTGGCTTGTATTAGGAGGGACGCTGTACAGAGAGAGGTGTTAGGGTAACTTCCTTTAATTATATATGAAATGTTAAAATCATTTTCATGCTCCTAGGTTGGTGGCCAACAGTCCTGATATTGCCATGGAGACGGTGGTTCGTATGGCACAGGGATTGACGTCATCTCAACGCAGTCAAGTCATGCATCTACTGTCATCAATTGAAGGATCGAACAGGAACTGATTAAATGTACATGTGAACAGAAACACTTTAGATATAGTTTTTATAAACTAATTTATACCTGTTTGCGATACTGTAATAATTATTTACTGACTAATTGCGTGAAGTGTTGATTAAGACAAGATTAATAATTAATAGCACGTAATTAGAATATGAAAATTTATAAAAAATAAATCATTGAGACGTATAAGATTATTGTTATAAGGATCATTGCTATGCACCAAGTTAACTGTTTTGTGATCTGTCCAACATTGCCTTGTGCATTCTCAGCAACCAACTTACATTGGGAGCATGAAAGACTTGCCACACAACATAGCTATAGCTACTCATCTGTGTGTATGCTGTTACAGTGGCTCCTCCACACGCAATCAACCTACACAGAGAGCACGAAAGACTTGCCACACAACATAGCTAGCTGCTCATCTGTGTGTACGCTGTTACAGTGGCTCCTCACACACTACACAGAGCACGACATACTGTACTAGCTGATCAAATTATATCTACTTATCTTCTTCTGTGCAGGCAACATCAACCTACACACAAGCCGCATGAAAGTTATACTATACAACTAGCATATTACTTATCTTTTCTCCATGCAGTGACAATCCACCTACACCCTATGTATATATACCACACCACATAAACCATAATGGAGACAATAATGACTATAGCAATGATAGTAGTGGGCGGTGAATCTGAGCCCCTCCTCTAAGACAGGAGATGCGGGGGCGTACAGTCAAGGCCTGCAATAATACAAAGAACATGCAGTCATTGAAGATCTGGTCTGTAATCCTCCCAGAGCAGCATGGCTTGTCTGTACCTGGGGGAGAGAGGAGACAAAAGCAGTGAGAGAATGGAACACTGGTACAGTAGCTAGTAGGAGGAGCTGTGTGTGCATTGAGGCTGTAAGAGAACAAGCAAATGCATGGTTACATTGAGCGCAGCAGTTCAAACAAAACCGATCATCAACAAATCTCCACAACCGTAAAACACAAATAATACCAACCAATTACCACCAGAACTGACAACATCACCACCACCATTGAGAACATTATCACCAGTAGTTTCCTTGCTCAAGGGACTAATACAATAAGGGCATAATAAACTAAAGGGACCCTGTGACTGTGAGTACCATTAACTGAGCACAGAAGTAATCAACCAGAATGTGTGGGATGGTTCAACAACAGTAGACTCGCAGAGACAACACCTCCTTGCTCTTGAAGCCCTTGTCGACTCCAGTTGCAATAAGCCTGGCATGCAAGGCTTGCACAAGTGCTCAGGACTACTCTTCACTAATCCAGTCAAAGGCTACAGTTCCCTTGGCACACCTAGGGTTTAGTTAAAGCCTGAACTTACCAATTCCATGTGCAGTAGGCACAGAGTTAAGATTCTAAAAAAGCCGTCATAAATAGATTAGCATAAGCCAAGAAGCAGCAGTTGTCTAACTATATTATAGCTAGCTATTTCTAATGATCCTAGCTATTAAACTAACTATTGGAACTGATAACGAGATCTTAACACTCCCAATTATGGCAGGATCCTGTGCTGCTTTCCCTTTAGGCAGGTACTAACAGCAGAGTGCTCCCTCTAATAGACTGGAATGCCATGAGTGATCCATCGTTGCACCCCGAAGGCTGATTCGACAACGGTTTCAGAAACAAGAAGATGCTGTCCTGCGACCCGACTGTTGAAGAACCTTCCACACACATTCTGATTGATTACTTGAGTGCTACGGACACCCCCCCCCCCACCACCAAAGGGTCAAGGCCATGCAGGTAATAGACTCTTAGCCACGCGTATACTAACAGTACATAAAAGCGTTGCCGACACGAGTTTAGCCATGCATACATGCATTTACCGTGCGCTTTGCTGGCAAGTATGTATCTATTAAGCTGCATGACCTACACACCTCACAGCCAAGAAGGGGCCACACTTAAAATAAGGAATATAAGAGCAAAAAATCACCAACCAGAAACCTTCCATGCTAACAAAGAGTGCGTAAAACCAATACGCTCGAAAACCAGAGTAAACAATCTAATCTATATATAGCTGCAACAAAACATGCAGAAACAAGCTTACAATAGCTCCTGCAGCCTGCACAGTGTCGGATGATCCAGCTCTATCCTTCCATGCCTGGAGAATGCTCGCGCTGCTCTGCTGGAAAGGTTCTGCAACACAGTGGATGGCTCGCGATGGTTCTGCAACACAGTGGATGGCTCGCGATGGTTCTGCAACACAGTGGAAGGCTCGCGATGGTTCTGCAACACAGTGGATGGCTGGCAATGGTTCTGCAACACAGTGGATGGCTGGCGATGGTTCTGCAACACAGTGGATGGCTCGTGATGGTTCTGCAACACGGGCTCGCGATGGTTCTGCAACACAGTGGAAGGCACGCGATGGTTCTGCAACACAGTGTCAATAGCAATCAGTAAACATGAATAAATAGACAGCAAACAATGCTAGAATCTCTAAAAGGCTTCCTAGCCTAATATTTCTGCAAACACGAGAGCTACAAGCAAAGAAACTCACCTCTTCCAGCAAAACACTTTGCTTCTCCTTCAACTTCAAAGGAACTGAGCTTCTGGAACTGGATCTGAGAATATTCCAGGCCATTGACGTCAGAGTCTCCAAGGAGATGCCATGGAGACCGACAGTTCCCACTGGAGGAGACCGCAGGAGTACACATGTAGCTACAAGGTGTTTGCGAGTATTGTGGGTAGATTGCGAAATCTGTCCCAGACAACCGCACTTACACGCATGCGCAGTGCCCTTGGATTTAGAGGGAGGTGTGGGTGGCATGTCTGAAAATTGACCCTATTGACCCCTTTGCATACTATTCTATTTAATGCTCATTGCTTACAACGTGTTGTAAATACAAATTATAGACTGATTGCAGTGAATCCCTTCACACAATTACAAGTACAGTAAGATCTGAATACCACCGTCATCCAACCAAGAGCAAGTGAGTGTTTAATCCACACACACACACACACACACACACACACACACACACACACACACACACACACACACACACACACACACACACACACACACACACCCCCACACACACACACACACACACCCACACCCCCACACACACACAGCTACCCCGTCCTGCTGTTGTGCATGCACTATGAACTATGACTCACTAAATAGCGAAACATTTGGAGAAGCTTCAGCTGGTGAGTTAGTGTGTTCCCATAACCACACCCACTAACCACACCCACTATTCCCAGGTGACTGGAGAGTGGGACATGAGGCATATGTACGCAGTAGCTCCTCTGGTCCTGACTCCACAGATGATGAGGTAGGTATCATGTGTGTAAGTATCAGTGTCTCTACTAGCAGCCACTCACACTAGGCATTGAGTGATGGGCTAACTCAACAACTGAAGGGACTTTGGCCCACATCACCAGGTGGACAATCGTCTCTACCCAACATCTGGTCCTCCCCTGAGTTACCACACAGACACACACAAGTAAGGAGATTATGCACACACACACACACCATGTCTCATGTCCTCAGCAGCGTGGTGATGTGATAGGGTCACCCACTATACCAGTGGGAGGGAGAGTACTCACAGTAGAGGAACTGGAACAGCATGTATCTCCTCTTGAGACCCCACCCACACAACGCCCACTCAGACCACCCCCTGGTATTAGAATGCCACAACTACCACCTCATCCGCTCATGGGTCATAACCAACGAATGGGATTGCCTGTATGTATCTCACTGTCATGATAACCGTATCATTATGTTCTTTTTTACAGCCTCCATTTCTGATGCGAGGGGGACTTCCCCCCCAGAGGTACCCCATGTATATGAGACCTCCTCCCCCCATGTTCCAACATCCCCCTCATCATCGTGTACTACTACCGCCCTCAGCCTTCCACCATCACCCTCCTCCTCAACAGCAGTACAGGTGGCCACCACAACAACATGTAAGCCAATATCATGTGATGCGCTATAGTGGATTGCAGTACACTTGCAACAGAGAATTGCCAAACAGCAAAACCACAATAATAATTATAGGTATCTTTCAGTTTGAGAAGTGCATGCAAGATAAAATGTAGTCTAGAATGATGTTATTATGATAATGATATTATACGTACGTGGCCATTTTCTTTTGTAAGTGCACTGCAAGTCTGCAATCCAATGTATGTATGTATGTGACTGAGAGGAGAAAGAATAGGTGTGGCTTAGTGGTTAGGGTGGTGGCTTAGTAGATTAGATGATAGATAAGGCGTGAGTTCGATTCCCTCTTGGGGGACTTTTCTTTCTTAGAATACCATTCTTAAGTACATAATCAAGTTGGGGCATCGCCCGGTTTCTGTGTAAGTTTCTGACCTGGTCCACAGAGTGAGATGATGCCAGTGCGGAGGAGCAGGAGAAGTGAATACTTAGGAGAGATGAAATCAGATGGTTCAGGGTTCATGACACAGAGGGAGAAAGAGTGGGTCATCAAGATACAGCTCATCCAGCTACAATCCTCTGATCCAGCCAAAGAGGACTACTACTATATGGTGAGGTGATCCCACACACACACACACACACACACACACAGTCATCACTAGCTCCACCCTCTTCCCTTGTAGAACTATATCAAACGCAAGCAAGAGGGTAGACAGACCACCTCCTATGAATCCAATGAAGGCCTGGCACTACCCACTGTTGAGCATGAGGACAGGAAGTACACACCCACTGAGTTTACTGGAGCACTGGGAAAGTTATCAGTGTCTAGTCTAGGTGCTCCTAGACGAAGGATTGATGTGGGCGTGGCCGGAGGTGAGGCCGGCATGGAAATCACTCGCAAGAAAACAGCTATCATAATCATAGAGAAGGTGAATTGCTGTGCATGGTTCATGGTAATATCTCTACTACTGTCTGTTTAGTTGTTCCCACAACTACTTGAGTTGGAAGAGCTGGATAAGAAGTATCAAGTTGCCATGGATACAGAGTTGAGAGCAAACATATTGACTGTGCTGCAAGTCAAGACACACTCTTCAAAGTGAGTACACACACATCACACCTGTGCCTCAGTAGCCTCAACCACACACACACAGGAGTGAGCTGGCTCTGTTCTATCAGATACTGGCCGTGCGTAAAGGCAAGAGACTCATCAAGAGACTGCTCCCTCTTTTAACTGATGTAAGTTGGTCATTGTATCAGCATCAATGCGTAACTTATCTGTGTGTGTGTGTGTGTGTAGGAGCAAGGCCAGTGGATACTGTGTGCTGTATTGCAGAACCTCCCCTCTATTGTTAGAAGAGATACAACTGATCAGGTGAGCCCACTCTGTCAGCACTAATAACGTACACTACGTACCCCCCACATAGGTACTTCCTGAGTGGACCCCCTGTGTAAGCCACCTCCTCTCTAAACTGCCACTCTCATCACTCAACACGTGTCTACACGCTCTCTTGGAGGGGGGAACTACTGGCCTAGGGAAGGTGGCACAGACACAGTTTGGAGCTAGACTACTGAACGAGCTATTAACGAAGGGCCATGCTCAACCTAACCACCAGAAGACTGACAAGGAGACATGGTACGTGCATTACCTCACTGATACTATAATAACCCCCCACCTCCTTATAGGCACCAGCTGTCTGGTCATCTGATGACAGCGCTGACCCCCCACAGAGATCACATGACCTCCCAACAGCCACACATTGTAGCACTACTACAAACACTCGACAATACTAGCCTATAATATAATTATACACGCTCACGCTCCCTGCATGTACGCTGTTCATTTACTCTGAATCTGTTCTGTCAGATCTTGTGCATAATTATATTTTTCATACCATCTTATATCCTTTTTTGCATTCACTGAGCTCTATCATCATGTACAATACATGTACATGTACACAACTTAACTGAGCATGCGCAGTACATAATTATGAGAGCCAAAAGAAGTATCCAATTTAGTGAAGTATAGATCTTTAAAAGACAAAGTAATATTGATATTGCGCCCGTAAGTACATGTGTGTGTGTGTGTACGTATAGTTGTGTAGCTGTTAGCTGGTCTTGTAGCGATCTCAAGGTCTTGACAAGCTCTAACATGGACATCAAGATCAGTGTGGAGGAGGAGTGTATGGAGGGAAGCTTAACAAGCTATTGCAAGGACGTAGAAATGGTCAAATTGTTTGTTGGTCAAGTACCCCGCAGTTGGGAGGACGGGGAGTTGCGTGACGTGATGGAGACGTACGGCCCAATTCAAGAGCTTACTATTCTCAAGGATAGGACCGATGGGACCAGCAAAGGTGTCCTCATCATGCATCAAGTGTATTCATTGCCACTAGTAGGCTCTAGCTAGTATTGTATTCATTCACCCACTCTAGCTCCATACACACACACACACACACACACCATAGCACTAGGTCGATCCACCATAGCACTAGGTTGATCCACCACAGTGTGTGGAGGGGGGTCTAATGATAACTCTGTTGTTGCAGGTTGTGCGTTTGTAACCTTTATGAGTGGTCAGTCTGCAATCGAGGCTCAGAAAGCCCTCCACGAGAAAAGGACACTGCCGGGGGTAAGTAACCACACCCCCATAACCCCATAACCATCCCCATACTCCTCCTCCTTACAGATGAGCCATCCAATGCAAGTCAAGCCTGCAGCAGTTGACGCTAAGGCCACCCCAGTCGGTGAGTCCCTTCCCCCCACCCCACACACACACACACACACACACACACACACACACACACACACTATGTAGAGGAGAGGAGGTTGTTTGTGGGGATGCTTTGTCGGAACCTCTCTGAAGATGATGTGAAGGCACTCTTCAACACGTACGGTGCAGTGGATGATGTCTCTATATTACGCAATGCTGATGGCAAGAGTAAAGGTGCAGTGAACCCTAACCTCCCCTCTGGTAACTACCCTCTCATTATCAGGTGCTGCGTTTGTGCGAATGAGTAACAAAGATGAAGCTAGGGACGCCATTAGTGGTCTGCATGGAAGCCAAACAATGCCAGTAAGTCCACCACTCCCCCCAGTCCCTAACCTTGTCTCTGTGCCCCATGTGTGTAGGGGTGCTCTGCTCCACTGGTGGTCAAGATAGCAGACACAGAGAGAGAGAAGAATGCTAAGAGACTACAAGCTGTGAAGGCTGATGGAATAACTGCTGCTCTCGGATCAATGCAAACAGCTGCTTACTTCAAGGTAGACACCACTTGTCCACTATCACCGTGTTAGTGTGTACTGTACAACTGTTACAGATGCATCAAGGTGGTATCGTGCCTGCTCCTGTCAACAACTCGTTTGGCCTGGGGACAAGTCTACACAATCGTAAGACCCCCCCCCCCACACACTCTACCCCCCACTATTATACCCCCCACACACAGCAGCTATGGTCAATTCATCATTAGGCAATCTCAGTTCAGCCATGTTAACTGCAGCCGCTCCTCTCCCTGCTGGTTTCCACCCGGCTAAGATGATTCACCCACTCACCAATGATGCTATTCTGAGTGCCTATCTGGGTATGCAGAACCCTATGACTGCTCAGTTTGCAGCCAGTAAGTCCATTCCTATATTATCACATGACATAACCACACCCCCTTCAGCTTATGCCACCACTCCGGCTGTCACTAATCAACAAAACAACAGCAACAGTCCGTCCTACTCCAAACAGAAGGAAGGTACGGTACACTACACTATAGTGTCATGATCGTTACCTCTTCCACGTAGGGCCTGATGGCTCCAACCTGTTCATATACCACCTCCCTAACGAGGTCATGGACCCTGACCTTGCACAAATGTTCTCACCTTTTGGCGCAGTCCTCTCAGCTAAAGTGTTCATCGATAAAGCTACCAATCTCAGCAAATGTTTTGGGTTTGTCTCCTATGACAACGCTCTCTCTGCACAAAGTGCCATCCAATCAATGAACGGCTTTCAGATTGGAACAAAGCGACTTAAGGTTCAACTCAAGAGGCCGCGTGAATCCACACGACCTTACTAACCATGGTAAGCACACACACACTCACACACACACACACGCACGCACACACACACTCACACACACACACACACACACACACACACACACACACACACACACACACACACACTCACACACACACACGCACGCACACACACACGCACACACACACACACACACACACACACACACACACACGCACATGCACTCACACACACACACACGCACGCACACACACACTCACACACACACACACACACACACACACACACTCACGCACACACACGCACACACACACACTCATACCAGTGAACAGTGTCATCACAGTTTGTCTGTTTGTCTGCAGGTGTGTGTGTTTGTGCGTCGATTGCCAACCAATTTGACTGTCTCTCTGTATGTACGTTGACTTGTTGCATTGTTTGTATTATTATAATTACGTGTATTGTGTTTGTGTGGACTGTTTGTTTCCCCTATACATGTTGTATCACTGACTCGTCGGTCGCTTTTATTTTACCGACTTCACAACTTATTCAGTATCACAACTCACTTTTGGTACAATTGCAGTAAACTAAAAATGTATATACTTTCAAAAAATACATCAATAATATTGTCTGCTACAATGTTGATTTATAGCTACATGTCTGACTATCTAGTGCTGCCTCCTTGATGGAGGTCTCCTGTTGGTGGGGCCTTTGTTACGTGAGGGGGAGCTCAGAGCTGGCGGCCGGGGGGGCTGTAGGGGGGTGGAAGATCAAGGATGTGTGGCAAGCTAGGGCTGGTCCCTACCTGGTCAAATGATGCAGGCTCGTCCTCTAGTGTCAGTGGTGGACTCCTCAGCTTACGAGTGGAGGGTTTGGGGGGCACAGGGGGCGGGGCACGAACGGAAGGGGGTGGGACATCATCAGTAATCACAGCACTCCTGGTAGTCTGAGTGAGATACTTGTAAAGTCCATATCCTCCCACTAGAGCGGTGGACAAGGCTGCAGCTCCCAGCAAAACACTAGCCATACTTCCTTATCAAGTCACAATCTTTAGGAAAGGAAAATGCTGAGCTAGCAATATATACAGTTGACTTGCCAAACCACACAATAACATTATTCATTGCATGCAAAACCAGCTTGCACAGGAAATCAAAGGAATCACAAAAATATTGTATAAAATAATAGTTCAAGTGTCTAGCAGTCGATGCAGTGCAGTGTTGATAAGAGGGGAGAGTGAGAGATGCTCTCGTTCAAAAGAGTGGAAGATGACAGCCAAAGAAGCACAGAACACCCACACTGAACCGCACGGTATCTTGTGTAAGTTGAGTGGCTTCTTGATGCACAACACACGCCACACACCATACAACACCTGGGGTAGGTTAACACAGCATCATCTACATGCAACTCTGATTAATTGAACGGGGGGGAGGGGGGGTAGTTGAACATCTTTCAACAGCCATTAACTTGAGTACCGTTCATCCAATGTCAAAAATATTCTAATTTTCTGAAAGCTTAGAAAAAGACCTTTCAAATGATAGGTTTCAATCCAGAACTTCTTCGGAGCCTAAATTCAACATTTTTCGGCCTCGGACCATGGGTATAATCCATGGTATCGCCAAATTGGCAAATAGATTTATCTCTCAAATACGAAGTTTGATGACACCATTTGAAAGGTCTTTTTCTGAGCTTTCAGAAAATCATGACATTGGATCCACAGAATTCAAATTCAACATTTTTCGGCCTCGGACCATGGGTATAATCCATGGTATCGCCAAATTGGCAAATAGATTTATCTCTCAAATACGAAGTTTGATGACACCATTTGAAAGGTCTTTTTCTGAGCTTTCAGAAAATCATAAAAATTTTGACATTGGATCCACAGAATTCAAGTTATAGCAGCTGAAAGAGTCCCCGAACCATTGATTAAATTGTGATTGTGGAGGGGGAACATCTTTCAACAGCCATTAACTTGAGTACCGTTCATCCAATGTCAAAAATATTCTAATTTTCTGAAAGCTTAGAAAGAGACCTTTCAAATGATGTGTTTCAATCCAAAACTTCTTCGGAGCCTAAATTTGACATTTTTCGGCCTCGGACCATGGGCTATAATCCATGGTATCGCCAAATTGGCAAATAGATTTATCTCTCAAATACGAAGTTTGATGACACCATTTGAAAGGTCTTTTTCTGAGCATTCAGAAAATCATAAAATTTTTGACATTGGGTCCACAGAATTCAAGTTATAGCAGCTGAAAGAGTCCCCAAACCATTGATTAAATTGTGCAGGGGGAACATCTTTCAACAGCCATTAACTTGAGTACCGTTCATCCAATGTCAAAAATATTCTAATTTTCTGAAAGCTTAGAAAAAGACCTTTCAAATGATATGTTTCAATCCAAAACCTCTTCGGAGCCTAAATTTGACATTTTTCGGCCTCGGACCATGGGCTATAATAATCCATGGTATCGCCAAATTGGCAAATACTTTTATCTCTCAAATACGAAGTTTGATGACACCATTTGAAAGGTCTTTTTCTGAGCTTTTAGAAAATCATGACATTGGATCCACAGAATTCAAGTTATAGCAGCTGAAAGAGTGCCCGAACCATTGATTAAATTGTGGAGGGGGAACATCTTTCAACAGCCATTAACTTTAGTACCGTTCATCCAATGTCAACAATTTTATAATTTTCTGAACGCTTAGAAAGAGACCTTTCAAATGATGTGTTTCAATCCAAACTTCTTCGGAGCCTAAATTTGACATTTTTCGGCCTCGGACCATGGGCTATAATCCATGGTATCACCAAATTGGCAAATACTTTTATCTCTCAAATATGAAGTTTGATGACACCATTTGAAACACCATTTGAAAGGTCTTTTTCTAAGATTTCATAACATTTTTAACATTGGATCCACAGAATTCAAGTTAAAAGTTATAGCTAAAAGAGTACCTTGAAAAAATATTTTATCACTTTTGTTTGATGACGAGAGCTCACCTGAGGTAGAACATAATAGAGTAGCTCTAATCGTCGTGAGTGTCTTTCAATGAGTAGACCAGCGGCTCCGAGGAAGCCAGACAAGAGTGCTATCCAGGCGGGCAGAGGGGGGGCATGTCCGTACCCGTTCCTGAGCAGACAGAGTGTGTACTTGACTAGCGCTCCATCTACTGCCAGGAAGAGTGCTGATACAAGCGTATTATTGAGCAGTGTCCTCAGAGCAGTGATTGTGTGTGTCCAGAGGGACTTTGTTCTGAACAGTACTAACGGCAGGGAGTAGATACTCAAGTAGATCTTGATGTAAAGGAACAGAGAATGGAAGAAATCCGTGAGAGCATAAGAATTACAAGACCCAGGATGTAGTCCAGCTGAGCATGGCAGGAAGTGGAGGGAGGGTACACGGAAAAATAGCTGTGTGTGTGTGTGTGTGTGTGTGTGTGTGTGTGTGTGTGTGTGTGTGTGTGTGTGTGTGTGTGTGTGTGTGTGTGTGTGTGTGTGTGTGTGTGTGTGTGTGTGTGTGTGTGTGTGTGTGTGTGTGTGTGTGTGTGTGTGTGTGTGTGTGTGTGTGTGTGTGTGTGTGTGTGTGTGTGTGTGTGTGTGTGTGTGTGTGTGTGTGTGTGTGTGTGTGTGTGTGTGTGTGTGTGTGTGTGTGTGTGTGTGTGTGTGTGTGTGTGTGTGTGTGTGTGTGTGTGTGTGGATAATTGACTATATTTTACAATAGGCCACCTATATATAAATTATAGATACTATAATATTATAACTACTTACTTTCAGTTTATCCTCGGTGAAGTAGCGTGACCAGCTGAGGATGGCAGTGTAATAGCTCCGTGGTAGGAGGGTCGGATAATGTACCGTGCTATAGATGATGAGGGACTCACAAACACCAAAAGCCAGCACTACAAAATAAGGAACAGTTGGTAGTTTCCCACGTCTGTGCAGAGTGAGCACCAGCGCTCCCAGAGCACGTGCCAGGATGAAGAGTGAGAGTGTGCGTCGTCGACTGGGGTCATCAATCAAAGAGGTGAGTCCAGCAGCACAACCAGCCACCACTGCCGGCCAACCATTCTATAGAGGGGTCAACAGTCAAGAGTAGTGGGGGGGGGTAAGGTGGATGTGGGGAGGTTTGTGGGTGTATGCGTACGTCAGTGTTATAGGCTTGTCGGAGGAGTGAGAGAGTGAGCTTATAAGTGGATCCAGCAGCAGCAATGAAGGAGGCAAAGCGCACACAGTCCACCAATGGTAGATATCTCAGAAACACTGCAGGGCTAACCACACACACACACAGTGAAAGGAGTAATGTCCAAGGGCTTACGTACTGTGCTAGGATCTTCCCTGAAGCCACACCACGGACGAGCTGCTGCCCCAGATGCAACCCCACTCCTACTAGGAACCCTCTGCCTGCCACCTTCACTGCACCTCTTATCATTTCATCTCCTCCACACCAGCAAAGAGCTCTTCTGTTAGAGCTACAGGCCATTGCTTGCAGCTACTGTTATTATTATTATATTTAATATTTATTATCAATCATATTCATTGCACATGTGACAGTGTTGTGGCATCATCAAAACAGTTATGAGGTGCATACAATCATCATAAAACAGAAATAATAATCCAACAGTTCTTAGAACATGATCATTTGTCCCTGCAAGGAAGAAACACAATAATTATAAAACAATGTCAATGAACAACACAGTCACAGCAACTACCTTTCGTTTTTTGTCTCCTCCTAACTCGAAGTGTTTGCACCTCTTGATGGCTGTTTGCTTCTTCTTCCTACACGTGGTGCACTCCATTCTCAGCACTATCTTCTTAGTAGTCTTAGCTTTCTTCCTGAACACGACCTTTGTTTGACCTCCGTACCCGCTCTGCTTGCGATCATAACGTCTCTTTCCTACAAGACACACGATGAATCATTAATAGCAGGGGAAGCCATTAGTCTTACCTTGTGCATACAGTGAGGCCTTCCCAGCTTTGTACTGGGTCACCTTGAACTGCTGATGTCTCTTACAAGACTTGCAGAATGTCTTCCTTTGCTTAGGTATGTTGACCTGCACAAACAAATTATAAATAAACCAACAGTAAAATTAGCATTCTACACACCGTATCCATTACTTATCAGCATTACAGACATAATCATACAATAGATGGAAGCAGATTCACGCACAAAACACACTCACCATGTTGGCGATACACCATGTGGCCGAGAAGAAGGAACCGTAACTGCTCAGCTCATTCAAATTAACTGAATTATTATTTCAAGTTTGCTTTTTACCCTTATTAAATAGCCGCACATGCGGTATATTTTCGATTCACCAAAGGAGACTGTGTGGTCACGTGATCTCTTTCCAGACAAGGATCAAGTGAGAAGCTAGAGCTATGTTACCAAGGTTAGGCTTGGCTCTGGGCCGCTTTACAGGTGAGTGCACACACCATAGTAGGCTATATAGAGGTGTGCTTGTTCTTTAGTGAAGAAAATAACAAATTCTTATCACCATGCATTGTGTTGATTTGTTGACCTTTACCCTCAGTGCCTTCTAGAGCAGCTCTACTGAATGGAGTGCGTCCATTGAGTGCCACCACTCCTCCTCTCAAGCCAGAAGGTGAGCACTGCATGTAGTCCCCCTCATGTACACTACTCCCTGTACAGGCAATGTGGGCATTAGAGCTGGTCTGGTAGAGAAGCTTGGAGTGACTGGCCCCTGGACATTGGGGGTGGGTCTGGGCCTGTATGTCATCGGGAAGGAGTTCTATGTCATGAACTCTGAGACAGTCATCCTGGGTGTCATGGGCGGAGTTATCTATTGGCTCATGACAAAGGTCGGCAAACCTGTTGGAGAGTTCCTGGATACACGATCACAGGTAGGTAGTGTGTCCACCATGCTGCCCTGTTCTCATCTCCCCTCTTTATAGAACATTCTCACTCTGTTGGAGGAAGGCAAAAACAAAAAGATGTCAGTCCTAGAGACGAGTATTCAGGCTGAGAAGGAGGTCGAAGTACAGCTGGAGGCACGACACGAACTGTTTGAGGTCTTCAAAGTAAGTAACTAACTAACCAACTCTCTCTTATTGTGTGTGCGTGTGTACAGGAGAACAATGATATGCTGATAGAGGAGGAGTACCGTCGCAGACTGCATGAGGTCACCAACGAGGTCAAGAAAAGACTCAATTATCACGTAAGCCCCCCCCACTCTCCTTACCCCCCCCCCCATTACTATAGACCCCCTAGGTTGAGGTGGACGCTACTCAGAAGGCGTTTGAGCATCGGCACATGGTCGCCTGGCTGGAGAGACAAGTCACTGAGGCCATGAAGGGAAAACAGGTAGCTATAGATATTATTGATGGTTGTATATAATCATTAACCATTATCTGTGCTGCAGGATGAAAGCTTGGTACAGTGTATGACTGACCTCAAGCGATTCTCCACTGTCTGAACACTAACTAGTACTCTCTTTAGCTCTATCTATTGTGTCAGTTATGTGCTTAGTTTATGTGAACATGTGATTGTTATACATGTAGAGAATTTATAATGAGAAATTATATGCATCTGCATAGACCAAATTAACAGTTTTAATGTAACGATCATTACCAGATGTGTTGAAGTTAATATTAAATCAGCTTACACACAATACACAACACAATTGAACACAGACACACTATTCTAGAGAGTCCATGCTATCTAGTGGTAGGTCTCTCCCTGGCTGCTGCTGATCCACTGCTCTGAGCACGCAATCTCTGCAGGAGAGGAATGGGATATAATTATGATGAGTGGAGATGTAACTAACGTACATGAGAGATACTGGGTGGTGGTTGTGGGGGCAGTGCTGAGGTAGAGGCAGAGGCCATGCTGCTGTACGAGCCACCAGAGCCATAGCTGGCAGTACGAGTCCTAACAACAGGGGCTGGGGGGGCAAACGTTGATACCAGGAGAGCGGGGGAGACAGAGCGTCGGGTGGGGGAGGGGGAGTAAGGGGAGGGGCTACTGGGAGGAAGTGGACCTCGCGATGCTGTCATCTCATTAAAGTGTCTGCAAGTGTAGAGTGAGTGGGTGTCAGCACACACACACACACACACACTCACCTTTCATCTTCCATCTCCAGAGATGATTCACTCTCTGATAGCTGTCGTGTGAGATCCTCTCTCCTCTGTTTTTCCCTTTGTAGCCTCCGCTGCAGTTTAACGTTCTCCTCTTTGAGAGCTCTTTCCTCCTCCACAATCTGTTGGATCTTGTCCAAGTCTAAAGGGAGGATATGTAGTACATGTGTCAGTGAAAGGAAACAAAATACATGTAAATGGACAATAATGCACACAATCAACAAGCTAGTCCAGGAAATGTTAAACACACACACACAGTAGTACACACCATCACTTACTCTTAGCGTCTGTTTTCTCTAGCTGCTGTCTCAACATAGAGACTGTCTCTGATAGTTGGAGGATGCGTGTGTTGAGGAAGGCTGGACTGTTCTTGTCATTAGGGGAGGGTGGGGGAGTGGCACCTAGTCTACCCTCGAGATCACGCTTCTCTCTCTCCACTTTCTCCATCTTCTTCCATAGTTTGTTGACCAGCATCTCTTGTTCTTGCTCCAGTGTGTTCTCAAGGTCAATCTTCTCACGACGAAGCTACAAAAGAGGTCAGGGTTCATGTAATTAGCTAGGGACAACTACAAAGCTTTGTTAAAACAGTCATTCTACTATTAGACAATCAACAAGCTCTTCACCTGGTCTAGGCTGAATTGTTTAGTCAGCACGTCTTTTTCCAGTCTGTCTATCTTCCTAGTGAGCTTTGAGATCTGCTGCTCTTGCTCTAGTTCCAACGTCTTCTCCAACTGAACTTTTTCCTGTCGAAGCTACAAAAAGAGCGTAGGAATGACATAACACACGACTAGTATATATGGTAGTTATGTTGCTAAGAGATAGAGCAGTAACCATAGTAACCTGAGCAAGCTTCCTAGAGAGGTCATTAGTAAGGAACTCCTCTTCTTGCTCATAGTTCATGGCCAGCGTCTCTTTCTCTTTCTTTAGAGAGTGAATCTTCTTGAGAAGGGTGTTGGAAATGAATTCCTCCTCTTGCTCAGCCTGTGCTTGCTGGGGGGGGGGGGGGGCATTGCTAATACATGGAATCCTTAGGGAGGGCAGATAATGACCCAACATAGTAATGCTTTTAGTGCTAATTCTTATAACATACCTGTTCTATTGATATCGTGGCTATTTATAGTAACAACAGCTGTTACTGTTACACACTCACTATATTAACACTGGCTTGTCGGAGTCTCCTGTTGTCTTCTGTGAGGCTCTTGACCTTGAGACGATACACTTCTATCTCAGACTTGAGCACTGCATTCTCCTGCAGGACAGTCAGTAGCCTGTTACGATCAGCCTCTGTGTGTGTGTGTGTGTGAGGGGGTCAGTACACATACACGTACACAGTGGCCTACCTATAATACTCTCAGTGGTGGACATGGTACTCTCCAGGCTCTCCATAGAGCTGCTGCGCATGGCCAGAAGACTGCTAGCGCTCGCATTGAGGGAACTGCCTCCAGCACTAGACACTCCGCGACTGGACATCCTTTGCCCTAGCTTCTAGATCTTGATATAATTATTTCTTGATCAATCCTGACGAGGCTTGCAACACTGGAGACCACGCCCTCTACCTGTGAAAGGGCGTGGTTTGGGTCAAAGGCTACCGGGGTCACTGGGTGGCCAAGTGGTTAAAGCATTCTGCTCAAGATCCGAAGGTTGCGAGTTCGAGTCCAGTCCAGTACAAAATAATAGCAGAAAGTTTTCGGTTTGTAAATTCATCATCACTCAACGATAAAGATAAGGAAGAATACACTTGGATGGCTAGGCTTGCATCAAAGGATATTTCTCAACTACGTGCGTTATATAGCCACACATTTTAAATACGATACAAATGAAGCCATCTTTTTCTTACCTGTAAACGACCTTTACCATAATTATTCA
Source organism: Halichondria panicea (assembly GCF_963675165.1). Taxonomy (NCBI): domain Eukaryota; kingdom Metazoa; phylum Porifera; class Demospongiae; order Suberitida; family Halichondriidae; genus Halichondria; species Halichondria panicea. Next base: position 63,891 of record NC_087387.1, read on the forward strand.
GAACAACATGACCAGAGAGAAAAGTAGGGGGCGTTCCTACACTACTATACTATACTAGTGAAGCTGAAGAGATGTCTTCTCTCTGTGTGGCAGGAGATGGTAGTCTGGCTGTAGCAGTAGCCAATGGAGACATAAAGGTAGGAACGTTGTTATATATAGACTGTTCACCACTTGTGTGTGTGTAGGAGGTGGCAGCTTTGTTGGAGGGTGGGGTGGACCCTGATCAACGCTCCTCTGATGGATTTGCTCCTCTCTGTATTGCTGCCTTCTGGGGATATGCTGACATGGTCAAGCTACTGCTAAACAAAGGGTGAATTACTCTATCTCACTGCTACTAATAGTTACACGTTGCTTGTATATACTGCAGAGCTAACATCAACGTGAGCAATAGTGGTACAGGTTGGACACCTTGTCATTGTGCAGCATTTCAAGGTCATGGCAAAGTCATGCTCCATCTCTCCCAGGCCAAGCCAGACCTGAGCATACAGGACACTGCCGGGAGGTAACTACGTACGTGTGTGTATTTACCCCCCCCCCTTCCTGCATGGCCTCTGTGGTGTGTGTTTACCCCCCTCCCCCTGGACCTCTGCAGGACAGCCAGCGATTTTGGGTCTGCCCTAGAGAGTGTGTGGCCATTCTTTGTTGCCATGGGTTGCAGTCGGACTAGCAAGGCAGAGCTGGTCAGATTAGACATCATCAAGAAGGTATCTATTAAATAATGTGTACAGCGTGTACCTGCCACTACCTCTCAGAGTGAACCAAGAGTGGAGAAGGGGGCGACTAACAGTGGTAGTGATGGTCAGGTGATGAGTAGGGTGTCCCATCTCTCCAGGCCTGGATCATCTTATGTGCTCAACACTCGACTATTGCAACCCTCCAGGAGCACTCAGGTAAGCTACATGCTCTCGAACAGTTATATTCAACCCCTGATCACTGTTAACGTTCCGTGTAGATGTCCGCTGCTCTGGCATTTGGTGATGTCCTTCAAGAGGAGCCATTCCAGCACTCGGCAGGAGGGGACAAGTCAGGAATGAACTTATGGCAGACATGAACTAATATTCCGTGTCATAATTATATGTACCAGATGGCATGTAGATTACTTTTATAACCCAATATCAAACGAATTATAATTAACAACACTTACTACATAATTATACAATTATAATAAAATGACTTGTCACTGATACGTATATAGTTTCTCACACTATAGCTAACTATACAAGTGTCTACAGTTTCCTGCTCTGCAAAGCCTTGAGTTCCCTCTCCATGGCAACCCGTCTCTTGCCCAGTATCACAGCCTCCACTTGTTTCCCCTTCCCCTACACACACATAAGCACGTTTATACACATACATAAGTATACATACACATAAGCACATAAGCATATACACGCACACACAGTCATACCTGTTTGATTAGCTGAGCCTCCAGTTGTTGTTCCCCGGCCATCTCCCGGGTCACCTGGCGACTGTAACTCTCTCTGAACTTAGCATCTGATTGAAGCTTTTGTTTCACCTCTGCTGACCTATCTTGAATCTGTGTGTGTGGGGGGGGGGGGGGGGGGGGGTCAATGCCAGTAATGAGAGGTTAGTACTCACTTGTTTCCCCCTTGCTGATGTAGCCTTGTCCTTGTGTCCAGCCTTGAGGGCACTCTGTACTAGACTGAGCTCAAACTTGAGTGCCTCCAGGCTAACCATACTCTCCACTTTGATTGGAGACAGGAGTGCAAAGTTTGCCGGTGTTGAAGATTTTCTTCTAGCAGCCGAGGGTGGTCCTGGTTTGGGCATGCTTACACTTGATTTGGCAGCGATGGCTTCTTTAAACACTAGCCACTGCTCATCACGTTCTGTCTTGTCCGTACCTAATCATGTGATAGTCATGACAATGTCACATGACTTGTCCACTCACCAGATAGTGGTTCTCTTAGTGTAGCAGCAATCTCCAGTTTCCCACCTACTTGTTTGCGCCCCTTCTCATCAGTGAGGTCAATCGTACCTCTCACACTACACTGGCTCTCTAGTCCCTCCACACTCAGCGACGCAAGACCTGGGGGGGACCACATTACACATGTTGAGTACGCATAATACAGTATGTATGTATGGCCACCGAAGCACGCACGCAGGCACGCACACACTCACCAATAAACAGGTCTTTCCTGAACGCCCTCTTCTGCCACACTCCACACTTGACAGGCGTTCGCTTGAGAGTCCTTGTCATTGTCTTGATCTTCTTACGATCTATCTCAAAGTTGAGCTTAGCTTCAGTGAAGTCAGGGTCACAACTCTGCTTGACAGTAGTGGTGGAGTCTTTGCCAGGATTGTCTGGGGGCCAGGGGAATTCAACCTCCACATAAACATTCATATCCTTCTCCTCAAAACCCTCTGGTTTGGGTATATTGACACCTCTTACCACGGCCACCTCACACACACCACTGCTCAGCTCTGGGTGACTATTAACTATTGTGAACTTTCTTGTTTCTATGGTGAACTTGGGTGGCCCTAATCCTTGTGAGCGAATGCCTTTGATGGCTAATAGCTCTCTCTGGCAGTTCTGGGACATATTGTCATACTGTATAGAGGCTGGGGTGCTGCCCATCTTACGGTAAGTCTCAGCATTAGAGTCACAGATATCACATTGCTTCTGTAGCTGCTTCTCTAGGAGGTCAAAGGTGGCGGCATCTTCAGCAGTAGCTGGTTTCAAGTGAGAGAGGACATCATTTGATGGTTTGGTTTGTGTTAGATCAGCAAATGGAGACGGTGGAAGCTCTTCTAGATTAACAGGCATCCCACTCTTTGCTGCCTCCAACATAGTGTCCAACCCCTTCCTTAGTTTGAGATAATAAAGAGCTTTCTCTCTCTGTCCTTTGCTTTGCTCCTGTTTAGCAGCCGTTTGTAGCTCAGAGCGACGTGCTTCAATATATCGTAACTGCTCCTGATTCAACGAGGGTGGACGGGGCTTGGATGCCATGGCAACAGGGAGGGATTGTGTCGGAGGCACCACAAGTGGGCGTGGGGTCAAAGTTCGTGGAACGGGAATGGGAGGATAGCCAGGAGGAGTAGGTAACTCAACATAATCATATGGTTTATTACTCTTAGTTGCTTTAATGGCATCTTCGTAAGATTTGACAATACGTCCCAACCTCCGCACTCGTGAACTTTCACCTTTCTCCTTTGCACTTTTGACCCCTTCATGATACTTTGCCAGTCGTTGTTCTAAGGCTTCCATTGTTGTCTTGGGAATAGCAATGTCTGAATTTACATCTTCAGAACTTGCATCTTCAGAACCCATACCACCTGAAGCGTGTGTATATCAGTATAGTAAATGCACAACATTCCACATTGTTACCTTGTGAAAGGGATGAGGATGGACTTTGACCTTGTGAAATGGATGCTGGTGGACTTTGACCTTCCTTCAGAGCCGGTGTAGGTGTGTACTTGGTGATGTCAATGTTATAAGATGATTGATAGCCAGGAGGTGGTCCAGGCATCTCCCTCAGGTCCACTTGTCCCCCTCCCTCCAAAGCCTTCACCACACGACTGAACTGTGCAGCCATCACACGATACTCTCTCTGCTTGACTTTGTTAGTCTTACTAGCTGCTAGATATTGATCCCTTCTCTCTGAGAGCAGCTTAGTGACAGTGTTCTTATCAGTGGACGGAGGGTGGGCAATACGAGCAGGTAGACTAGCACTCGGCTTACTGGTATCCATGGTAACAGGTTCATCTAGTTTAGGTTTCTCACGATCATCAACAAAAGCTGTTGTCATGGCAACGAGGTCGTCGTCAGTCAGAGTAAATTCATCAAACTCGGGGTCATCGAGGTCAATTGTTCCATCCGGTTTAGTGGGAGGAGCTTGTTGGCGTGGTGATGGTTTAGCAGGTGGTGGCACTTGTTGCCGTGGTGATGGTGACGGCTTAGAAGGTGCTTGTTGCCGTGGTGATGGCGATGGCTTAGCTAGATTTTGTTGCCGTGGAGATGATTTGGGTGGTACAGTCTCTGTGTATACATCAGGCAGCTTTGTAGTGGGTGTGGCCTGTTTCTGTGGTGATTGTTGAGTAGTTGGCTGTGATTGGACGGATGATTGGCGATCATCGATCATAGAGGAAGCCATTGATGCAAGTTCACTCTCATCAAAGTTAAACTCATCAAATTCTGGGTCATCAAAGTTAATAGAGTGTTGTTTAGGAGGAGGTGCTGTAGAGGCAGACTTGACAGCCACCATTGGAGGTAGATCCTCTTCACTCACTGTGCCGCCCTTCTGAGCATTTTTGAGTAACTGTGAGGGTGTGGTAGGGAACTAAAAGAGTGGGCGGCTAGGGACATGATGTACTCACCCCCTCCAGAGAGGAGACTCCTCTCTTGTACCTCTTGACCTTGGAACTCTCTCCACCACTCTCTGCCTCACTCAGAGCAGTCCTATACATGTCCAGTCTTCCTGACACCAGCTCTACTGAACCACCCACTGTCTTGAGTGATGGGGACTGAAGCTTGTGGGGGGTAGGAGGTGGGGGGTCAGAAGACTGAGGATTGTGGGCGGTAGGTGGTGGGGGGTCAGAAGACGTCTCTTCTAAAGCCTGCACAGGGAAACAAGCCATGGAGGATACATGAGTTGTAATTTAACATCTTTATACAGCCATAAATTTAGTACCATTTGACCCAACATCAAATTTTCTGAAGCTTAGAAAAAAAACGTTTCAAATGGTGTCATCAAAATTCATATTTGAGAGATAAAAATATTTGCCAAATTGGCGATACCATGGATTATAGCCCATGGTCCGATGCCGAAAAATGTCAAATTTAGGCTCCGAAGAAGTTTTGGATTGAAACACATTATTTGAAAGGTCTCTTTCTAAGCTTTCAGAAAATTAGAATATTTTTGACATTGGATGAACGGTACTCAAGTTAATGGCTGTTGAAAGATGTTTACCCTCCACAATTTAATCAATGGTTCGGGGGACTCTTTCAGCTGCTATAACTTGAATTCTGTGGATCCAATGTCAAAAATTTTATGATTTTCTGAAAGCTCAGAAAAAATGGTGTCATCAAAATTCGTATTTGAGAGATAAAAGTATTTGCCAATTTGGCGATACCATGGATTATAGCCCATGGTCCGATGCCGAAAAATGTCAAATTTAGGCTCCGAAGAAGTTTTGGATTGAAACACATTATTTGAAAGGTCTCTTTCTAAGCTTTCAGAAAATTAGAATATTTTTGACATTGGATGAACGGTACTCAAGTTAATGGCTGTTGAAAGATGTTCACCCTCCACAATTTAATCAATGGTTCGGGGGACTCTTTCAGCTGCTATAACTTGAATTCTGTGGATCCAATGTCAAAAATTTTATGATTTTCTGAAAGCTCAGAAAAAGACCTTTCAAATGGTGTCATCAAACTTCGTATTTGAGAGATAAAAATATTTGCTAATTTGGCGATAACATGGATTATAGCCCATGGTCCGAGGCCAAAAAATGTCAAATTTAGGCTCCGAAGAAGTTTTGGATTGAAACACATTATTTGAAAGGTCTTTTTCTAAGCTTTCAGAAAATTAGAATATTTTTAACATTGGATGAACGGTACTCAAGTTAATGGCTGTTGAAAGATGTTCCCCCTCCACAATTTAATGAATGGTTCGGGGACTCTTTCAGCTGCTATAACTTGAATTCTGTGGATCCAATGTCAAAAATTTTATGATTTTCTGAAAGCTCAGAAAAAGACCTTTCAAATGGTGTCATCAAACTTCGTATTTGAGAGATAAAAGTATTTGCCAATTTGGCGATACCATGGGTTATAGCCCATGGTCCGAGGCCGAAAAATGTCAAATTTAGGCTCCAAAGAAGTTTTGGATTGAAACACATCATTTGAAAGGTCTTTTTCTAAGCTTTCAGAAAATTAGAATATTTTTGACATTGGATGAACGGCACTCAAGTTAATGGCTGTTGAAAGATGTTTCCCCTCCACAATTTAATGAATGGTTCGGGGACTCTTTCAGCTGCTATAACTTGAATTCTGTGGATCCAATGTCAAAAATTTTATGATTTTCTGAAAGCTCAGAAAAAGACCTTTCAAATGGTGTCATCAAATTTCGTATTTGGTATTTGCCACTTTAGCGATACCATGGATTATAGCCCATGGTCCGAGGCCGAAAAATGTCAAATTTAGGCTCCGAAGAAGTTTTGGATTGAAACACATCATTTGAAAGGTCTCTTTCAGAAAATTAGAATATTTTTTATATTGGATGAACGGTACTCAAGTTAATGGCTGTTGAAAGATGTTCCCCCTCCATAATTTAATCAATGGTTTGGGGACTCTTTCAGCTGCTATAACTTGAATTCTGTGGATCCAATGTCAAAAATTTTACGATTTTCTGAAAGCTCAGAAAAATACCTTTCAAATGGTGTCATCAAACTTCGTATTTGAGAGATAAAAGTATTTGCCAATTTGGCGATACCATGGATTATATATAGCCCATGGTCCGAGGCCGAAAAATGTCAAATTTAGGCTCCGAAGAAGTTTTGGATTGAAATATATCATTTGAAAGGTCTCTTTCTAAGCTTTCAGAAAATTAGAATATTTTTTACATTGGATAAACGGTACTCAAGTTAATGGCTGTTGAAAGATGTTCCCCCTTCACAATTTAATGAATGGTTCGGGGACTCTTTCAGCTGCTATAACTTGAATTCTGTGGATCCAATGTCAAAAATGTTATGATTTTCTGAAAGCTCAGAAAAAGACCTTTCAAATGGTGTCATCAAATTTCGTATTTGGTATTTGCCAATTTAGCGATACCATGGATTATAGCCCATGGTCCGAGGCCAAAAAATGTCAAATTTAGGCTCCGAAGAAGTTTTGGATTGAAACACATCATTTGAAAGGTCTCTTTCTAAGCTTTCAGAAAATTAGAATATTTTTGACATTGGATGAACGGTACTCAAGTTAATGGCTGTTGAAAGATGTTCCCCCTCCACAATTTAATCAATGGTTTGGGGACTCTTTCAGCTGCTATAACTTGAATTCTGTGGATCCAATGTCAAAAATTTTACGATTTTCTGAAAGCTCAGAAAAAGACCTTTCAAATGGTGTCATCAAACTTCGTATTTGAGAGATAAAAGTATTTGCCAATTTGGCGATACCATGGATTATATATAGCCCATGGTCCGAGGCCGAAAAATGTCAAATTTAGGCTCCGAAGAAGTTTTGGATTGAAACATATCATTTGAAAGGTCTTTTTCTAAGCTTTCAGAAAATTAGAATATTTTTGACCTTGGATGAACGGTACTCAAGTTAATGGCTGTTGAAAGATGTTCCCCCTCCACAATTTAATCGATGGTTCGGGGACTCTTTCAGCTGCTATAACCTGAATTCTGTGGATCCAATGTCAAAAATGTTATGATTTTCTGAAAGCTCAGAAAAAGACCTTTCAAATGATGTCATCAAACTTCGTATTTGAGAGATAAATACATAATTTGAAAGATATAGTTTTCAGCTTTCAATTGATAAAATCATAAATTTTAACATTGGATCGTTATGGCTGGTTGATTGGTTGGGTCAGTTCTCACCTGTAATTCTCCGAGCAGCTCGTCCTCGTCGATGTCACTAAGGTCAGAGTCCTCGTCCCCCACTTCTCCTATCCCTGCCACCATTTTGTTTACGTCAGCCACAGAGAGGGGAGCCTTGCCACGTCCCCCTACACCCGGGGAAACCCCCTCCAGTGCCATCAACTCTGCCTCCAACTCTGAGTCATCTAGTATGAACAGATGAACACACACTTTAATACTATAAGCTTTGTACTAATGTTAGGCTTAACGATATCCTCACACACACACACACACCAGGTATCTCCATGTTGAGGCCAAACATAGTAGCCAGGTCTCCTCCTTTCCTCTCAGAGGGCTTCTCACGACCTCTCTTTCGGTCAGCTTTCTTGTCCTTCCTTCCAAACATCTTCAGAAGCAGTAACAATCCAGTAGGTTATTTTATAGCTATAGCTAGCTAGCTACCTATTATAGCTAGCTATAGCTAGCGCATGCAGGGAGTGGCCTGAGCCAGCCCCGCCCCCAAATACCAGGTGCAACAGTTTTTATCATAATTAATTAACAACAAATGTTACACAACTCCACACATACACAAGAGAGAGGCACATTAGACTAGCATTAGATTAGCCTCGTGACTGGAGGGCTAGCTCCTGGAATGTCAAACAGTGTTTGGAAGACGTGGTTGTAGAACTGAGGACAGTGCTTGCACACGCGTGTACAATCAGGACAGTAGTTGACCTCTATCAACATTGGTTCCATCTCACCAGCTGGTCCCCACTCTAGCATCATGTCCAGTCCATACATGGCTCTGGCCTGCAGGAATGAGGGAGGCGTACACACACACACACACCAGGGGGCTACTATACCTGATGACAAGGGGCCAGTGCAGCAGGCGGCTGGCCTGACACAGCGGCTGTGAAGAGCTCTTTTATCACTGAGAACATCTTATCCTGCACAGGCCATTAAACACACACAGCTACACACAGTGCTCTCACCTGTACACTGCTCCAGGAGGTGGCAGGGTACATGCTCTCAAACAATCGAATGAAGTCGACATCATGGATCTAAGAGATGTATATA
>NC_087387.1:75000-182500 GCF_963675165.1 Halichondria panicea
TGAGAGGGTATATAGAAGAACATTGCCATGGCAACTGATGGAGACCAGGACTGCTGGATACGAGATCCAAACTCATCCATAATGTACCATATCGGCAATGGCTGTAACCACGGAAACTGATTATATCGTGACACATTATAAGGTGACAGCTCACAGAGTTGTTGACATGGTAGGCATGGCAATATCTCCACATTCTCCGAGTAACAGCGTCTATAATCTCATTGGACGGTTGACTGGATGACTGATCTGTAATCTGATTGGACGACTCCACTGCCAATTCTTGAACTTTGCCCTCTAGTTGTGCTATCTTGTAGCGGTCCTGGAATGGTTGAGGGAGAGTGTCACTATGACAACACTAGATAATAAGCTGCTCTTAACCTCGGTAACAGTAGCATCACCAAGGTTAACAGATGAATAGCCGTCATGTGTCGTCATGGTAATAGGGGGAGCAACGCTGCTGCTTTCTGATTGGTTGACTGGCGACAGTACATCTTGACTGGAGTCAGAGCTCTCTCTTTTCTCATCACCTACCAAGAACAAAAGTATGAGGTATGTTTGAGCAAAAGCAAGACCACATCCACTACACAAGGGGGCAATGCCATCAATGCAGGGAATGTACCCTCACTCTGTCCATCAATGCAGGGAATGTACCCTCACTCTGTCCATCAATGCAGGGAATGTACCCTCACTCTGTGTGCTAGCGGACACAGTAAGGGAATGCACACCATAGTTATTTATAGCTGACTAGAAGACAGGGGTAACTGTTAGTGGTGGGCAATTCAAACCCAATGGAATGCTCCTATAGTTAGACACATAATAACTATATATAGCTGTAGTAGCCAGTGCACCTGATTCACTGTCCACCATAGCTGTAGTAGCCAGTGCACCTGATTCACTGTCCACCATAGCTGTAGTAGCCAGTGCACCTGATTCACTGTCCACCATAGCTGTAGGAGCCAGTGTACCTGATTCACTGTCCACCATAGCTGTAGTAGCCAGTGCACCTGATTCACTGTCCACCATAGCTATAGTAGCCAGTGTACCTGATTCACTGTCCACCATAGCTATAGGAGCCAGTGTACCTGATTCACTGTCCACCATAGCTGTAGCAGCCAGTGTACCTGATTCACTGTCCACCATAGCTGTAGCAGCCAGTGTACCTGATTCACTGTCCACCATAGCCGTAGTAGCCAGTGTACCTGATCACTGTCCACCATAGCTATAGTAGCCAGTGTACCTGATTCACTGTCGGCATCATAAGAGTCACTGTCCTCATCTCCAACACACGGCAACTGTACAATATTCATGAGTGCTGCCATCCGATTGGCTAGTCCTGGGACGGTTGCTAGGAGACCTCGTACACTGGGTGGTTGGAATGTCCACGCATGATCCACCAGAAACACACTACATTGAGTCAGGAAGGACAATAGAGTGATGAGTGGGCTTACCTGTAGTGATGAGGAGCACTAGAGTGGGCTTACCTGTTGGGGCTGTCTTTAGAGAGGCCGTCCTTGTTAGAGACACACACTCTCCACCCATTCTCCTCATCACAGCTCATTGTGAAGTAACCTCCAGCATCATAGTCCTAAGAAGGTTTATGCCATACTAAAGCCAGTGAGCATGCTTACCTCAGAGGAGAGCTTCGCATGAAGGGCCTCCCAGTACATCTGAGGGATTCTCTCCAGCTGAGCACCGTGGCTGTGCAGGAACTGCCCATAGTCCATCTCTATGTATTGAAGACTGCATGTAAAGTGCTACCATGTGGCTGTAAATAGTGGTCTCAGTAATTAGCCGCACCTTGGGCAAATTAATTTTGTTGACAGGCAAAGGACACTCACTGTGTGTTTAGTTCTAATTAATGCCTCTTACCCACGTGGACTAGACTTGGCTTCTCAGCTAGCTCTCATATTCTGTGTCCTGTCTATCAGGTAGTGTAGCTAGAATAATGAGTGAGTCTTGTGATGAGGAGAGCTGTGAAGAAGCTGTCAAGACGACTCCTGGTATCGTGTATCTAAGCAGAGTCCCTCCCTTCATGAAACCGCACAAAGTCAGACATCTCCTCAGTCCGTATGGCTCTGTGGGTAGAGTGTACCTACAGCCAGAAGGTGAGCACTCCACCCACGCCACACACCACACACACTTCGCCTGCAGAGGATATTGTTCGACAGAGGCGTATAAAGTTCCGAGGTAACAAGAAGGTCAAGTTCACTGAGGGTTGGGTTGAGTTCTTGGACAAGAGGGTAGCAAAGGTCGTTGCCACGACACTCAACTGTACACCAGTGGGCCGTAAGAAGAGGAGTATTTATCACGACGATCTATGGAACATCAAATACTTACCAAAGTTCAGATGGACCCATCTTACAGAAAAGATTGGTACTACAATAATTGTGTGTAATACATTGTAATAAATCCCCCCCAGCATACACACAGGCATTGTAGATACACACCCCCCAGCATACGCACAGGCATTGTAGATACCACGCCCCCCAGCATACACACAGGCATTGTAGATACACACCCCCCAGCATACACAAAGGGATTGTAGATACACACCCCCCAGCATACACAAAGGGATTGTAGATACCACGCCCCCAGCATACGCACAGGCATTGTAGATACCACGCCCCCAGCATACACACAGGCATTGTAGATACCACGCCCCCCAGCATACACACAGGCATTGTAGATACACACCCCCCAGCATACACAAAGGGATTGTAGATACCACGCCCCCCAGCATACACACAGGCATTGTAGATACCACGCCCCCCAGCATACACACAGGCATTGTAGATACACACCCCCCAGCATACACAAAGGGATTGTAGATACCACGCCCCCCAGCATACGCAAAGGGATTGTAGATACCACGCCCCCCAGCATACGCAAAGGGATTGTAGATACCACGCCCCCCAGCATACGCACAGGCATTGTAGATACCACGCCCCCCAGCATACGCACAGGCATTGTAGATACCACGCCCCCCAGCATACACACAGGCATTGTAGATACCACGCCCCCCAGCATACACAGGCATTGTAGATACCATGCCCCCCCCCCCCAGCATACACAGGCATTGTAGATACCACACCCCCCAGCATACACACAGGCAGTGAGGGAGCAGAAGATGCGTACAGAGATGTCACAAGTGAAGAGGGAAACGAGTGCCTACCTGAGCAGTGTGGACAAGGGTAAGGAGATAACAGCCATCACACAGAGGAAGAGTCGCCAGGGAGTACAAGTAAGACCCTCCTCTTGTGTGGTGTGTGTTTAATCCCTCCTCAACAGACAATCAGTACTCAACAGAGACACTACAAGCAGAGGGTAGTAAGTGAGGGGGCGGCAGCATCCGCCAGTGGACTGTGTGACTCTCTCCTGAGCAAGGTACGCCCACCACACCATCGTGTGTGTAGTGTTCACTGTGTGTGTGTGTGTGTCTCTGCAGGTGTTTGGACGCTAGCAGCTACAGCATCAGAACTTATGCAACTGATATAAACTTTGTGTACTGTTTGTCTGTTTTATTAACAATCATGATAGTAGTATGTATATTGATGAAAAAATGAAATGAACAAAAATAATAATGAGAGGAATTGGAAACGACCAGTGAGGTGATTATATAAAGGGACTGGGGTTAAACTAGCTGACAAAAAACATTATATTTTATCAAATGTACTAATGATTCTATTAATGTTAGTTTGTGTGACTCCTATTGCCTTTAGTTTACTGACAAACTGGCTCTTACTTTCAGTGTACCTCTGGTAGAGGTCTAGTGCTGTGAGGATCTTGCCTCCGAACATGCCCTCCACCACAGGGTTGCTGAACTTGCTGGCAGTCTTCTTCCCCACTCCAGGTACCTCCAGCACACCCTTACCCTCTAGGCCAGTGGAGAGGAGTTGGACCACCTTGCTCTCTCTGGCAGTCTGCTTCCCCACTAGGAGTTGGTTCTCTTGCTTGATTTCAGCTGGTGGTTGCAGGGTGGGGGGTCTCAGAGGCTTCAGCACTGTGGGGGGTCTCACTGCAGGAGGGTAGCTATAGGTTGGCAGGTGAAACATAGACCTCTCCAGTCCTGGTACCAATGGAAGGGGTCTAGAGTTAGCTCCAGCCATGGCTTCAATAGTGTGCAGTTGTCTGCAGCTAGTCTATGGTGGCAGCATGTGGTTACACAATCCCACAATGTTATAGTGTGGTAAAATAACAACAGCATGACTAAATAAAAACAGTTGTCCACATGCAGCTACTAGCCTACTGCATATCTACCTAGGCAATAAGTTCATTAGCCATGACTGTTTCTGTTTCTGTTTCTGTGGTGTCTTCTTCACTGGTTGTGCTAACATGGCAGCTAGTCCTGATGAGCCGAGGCTGGAGGAGCGAGCGTGTTTCTTAGCAACAGGTCGTGCTATCGATGGTCTACTCAGCTCAGGTTGTAAGAGATGAGACAGTTTTCCCTTCTTGATAGTGGAAGGTGGTGTCTTGGAAGAGAGGGAGTGCTTGCCTAGTGACACGGTGGGGGAAGCATGCTTTGGGGGGGTTGGTTGATCGGAGGGGGCAGGTTGATGGGAGGGGGTATGTTGACGAGGGGGTTGGCCTGGTTTCTGTTGAACTAGAGAGGTGACAAATGTTGCAAATTCTTGAGACAATGCGTCCTCTAGACTGGTGGGTTGTGGAGAGGCTCCCAACACGAGACCTCGTTGCATGCCTTGCTTGTACGCATCCAACACAACACTCACAGGAACTACCCCTCCTTCAGCCGGCTCTTTAGAGGAAGTGGGTGTGGTCTGGACAGAGGAGAGGGTGGGGTAGAGTGGTTGATGAGGAGCAGCTGTTACAAATTGGTTTGAACTGTCAGTAGATTCGGTAGGAGAAGAGTTGACGTGCCTATCTTTGTTGCCTTCATGACTGACTTCAGAGCGATCTTGTTGCTTGCCGTACGAGCGTCCCTCTAACTTACCAACCTGTACACAAGTAATGGTTAACACATGTGGCACACACACACAAGCATATATAGGCATGGGCATACACACACACAAGCATAGGCATGGGCGTACACACACACAAGCATAGGCATGGGCGTACACTCACACACACACAACATAAGCATAGGCACACACACACACCACACACACACACACACACACACACACACACACACACACACACACACACACACACACACACACACACCACATAAGCATAGGCACACACACACACCACATAAGCATAGGCACACACACACACCACATAAGCATAGGCACACACACACACACCATAAGTATAGGCACACACACACACACCACATAAGCATAGGCACACACACACCACATAAGCATAGGCACACACACACACCACATAAGCATAGGCACACACACACACCACATAAGCATAGGCACACACACACACCACATAAGCATAGGCACACACACACACCACATAAGCATAGGCATACACACACACACCACACAGGCTATAAACTGCACACATAATGATATGAACACACATAGTGACTCTATTAGTCTAAGCTGTACACATATTTCACCTCGATATCAATGGCTGCAAACTGCCACCTCCAGGCTGTGTTGTAGAGGAAGGGTCGGAGGTCAAACCGATTGTCATCAGGACTATAAGACTCAGCGTGATAGGACGGAGTGAGTGTCGTGAGCTTGTGTCTGTTGAGTGAGTAGCAGCGGAAGAAGAACTTGACCTTGTCAGCAATCTGTGCATGAAGCCAAATACAGTTAACAACAGCTAATTAACATTAATATTTTAGAGAAAGTTAATTATATAATATCTGTTCATATTGAAAGGTCTCTTTCTTGACATTGGATCAATATTACTGAAGTTATGTAAGGCTGTTGAAAGATAGTCAACTACCCCCCGTTAATCAATGGTTCAGGGACTCCAATATCATGATTTTCTGAAAGCTTAGAAAAAGACCATTCAAAAATGGTGTCATCAAAATTAATATTCGAAAGATAAAAGTATTTGCCAATTTGGCGATACCATGGATAATAAATAGCCCATGGTCCAAGGCCGAAAAATGAATGGTAAATTATGGTCCCGACAAAAGTTTGGATTGAAACACATCATTTGAAAGGTCTCTTTCTAAGCTTTCAGAAAATCAGAAAATTGTTGACATTGGATGAACGGTACTCAAGTTAATGGCTGTTGAAAGATGTTCCCCCTCCCCAATTTAATCAATGGTTCGGGGACTCTTTCAGCTGCTATAACTTGAATTCCGTGGGTCCAATGTCAACAATTTTATGATTTTCTGAAAGCTTAGAAAAAGACCTTTCAAATGGTGTCATCAAACTTTGTATTTGAGAGATAAAAGTATTTGTCAATTTGGCGATACCATGGATATAGCCCATGGTCCGAGGCCGAAAATTGTCAAATTTAGGCTCCGAAGAAGTTTTGGATTGAAACACATCATTTGAAAGGTCTCTTTCTAAGCTTTCAGAAAATTAGAATATTTTTGACATTGGATGAACGGTACTCAAGTTAATGGCTGTTGAATGGTAGAGGTGGAAGGGCTGACCTGTTTGGGAGTCTTGTCCCTCCACATGTGCAGTAGTTTAGTGAACATGCTCAGAGGACCACACAAGTAGACCTTCCTCAGTCTACCAAACACTGAGAGCTCAGCGTACGTCATGCCCATATCAACCTATGTGTGGGCAAGTGGGACACTGTTACTGTTTAGTTACTGTACATACGATACACAGTACACAGCATGTGTATGTACTATGACCTCTACCTCATCTGTCTGCACATAGTCGCCAGTAATGGGCTCCAGTTCTGCTGTTGGCTTGGCCTTGAGAACACTGTGAGACAAAACAAGAGCTATTCATCAGCACAACAGGGAATCCCAAAACAGCTAAATCCAATGTACAACAATTATCAAATAGTCTCACTTGAGCAGCTCGGAATAGATAGGTGCCATGTACTTGCAGAATGAGCGCAAGTCAGTCTTTGAGATCCCACCAATAGGATTGATGTCAGCACTGGAGCAGTCATACTTGGTGAAGTAGCCTCTCAAAGCTTCGTCCACGTTGGCAGACCCCAACACCAGCAACCCACCGCTACGCCCTGCAGGACAATGGATACAGACCACTCTCCCCAGCCTCAGACACCCTCACACAATGGACATGTAGTATAACATGTTTGTTTCTAGTGAGAGGGCCTGTAGTGATTCTGACAAGCCCACTCACTAGGCCAGAAACAAACATTTTTTTATTTTTATTCTCCCCAGCCTCAGACACCCTCACCTTGTGTCCAGGGGGAGAGTTGTGCCATTAAGTAGGAGAGGACCATTCTACACCTAGCCTGGACATTCTGTAGAGCAAGGTTCTCAGTACTGCTACCACCATGAACCTTGAACTTTGGCATCCTACCACTCACCTGTAAAGAGAAAGAAAGATATGGCCATAGCATTGTATCAAGCATTGGCAACAAACTCACTTGTGAGAAGATTGCCAAGTTAGCATCTACTGCAGTGTCTATATCAATGTAGAGGTGATGGGAGCCAATCTGACCAGCCAGAGCCTCTGCTCTCTGTCTAGTCTCAAGGGAAGAGTTGGCAGACCCCATATAGCACGTGGTGAATAGCCGCCTGTGAATAGGGGATCATGTGATCATGTGCAGAGCTATATAGCACGTTGTGAATAGCCGCCTGTGTAGAGAGGATAGGGGATCATGTGCAGAGCTAACCTACCTGGCTAATTCATGAGATGTGTTGGGTAGTGTACTATTAGGGGACAGCTTAAGCACACGACGTAGCTCCTCCATCACACACTGATTGCCCTTGCTGCACGTGTGTGTGTGTGGGGGTGGTGGGTGTGTGTGGGGGTGGTGGATGTGTGTGGGGGGGTGTACATGTGAGGCTGTTAACACACACACAGGCTTACTTGACGGCCTGACTCAGCAGGTTACACATGGAGCCCACCAGAGTGGCAGTGGAGGAACTGTCTATACCTCCACTGAGGGGCAGGAAGTATCCAGCCATACCACTGCGTCTCAGGTAGTCCCACAGCCAGCAAGCAGGGCCCAGACTACGGGAGGAAATGTGTGTTTGGTTGTCCAACTAATTGATGCATTCAATAGCTCTCAGAATTACCTCACCAATGGTGTGCTTAGATACAAGTTTGGTGATTAGTCGAAATCAAAAATAAAGGCTAATTAGCCTCCCCCCCACACTCGTATACTAATGTGTGTAGTCTCTCCCCCACACTACTCCAATGTATGTAGTCTCCCCCCCCACACTAGTACTAATGTGTGTGTTCACCTTATCTCCTCTTCTGGCATATGGTAGTGAACATGCACGGGCGTAGTGGTAGCAATCGTCAGTGGGTCCTTGTACACAAGGTTAACATCTAGGAAGCTGCGAGGATAAGCCTCACTCTGACACACCTGTGCATAGAGGGTAGATCATGACCACCATTTTGTTGCCTACTGAGCATGCTCACCTGCATTGCTAGCGGAAGGTTGGCTCCTCTATACGAGGTGACATCATCAAGATCAACTGTTGCCGTGATGACTTCCACTTCGTCCAATGAGAACTGAGAGCCTTGAGCTAACACCTGGTACAAGTAGGGGGTCAGAGGTCAGAGGTCAATGGGGTTAAACACACACTACTGGTACCTCTCCATTGAGAGCTATCATACAGGAACCATCATAGTACACCCTCTCTCCATCGCAGCCAATCAGATTAGAGTATAGATAGACTCCGCCCACCTATAGAAGAGTTATATATATAGACATTCCACACTCCACACACTCCATACACACACTCCACACTCCACACACACACACACACACTCCACACACACACACACCACACACACTCCACACACACCAGACTCCGCACTCCACACACACACACTCCACACGTACCTTGGTGGTGGCTGAGCGTATGAGGTCCACTCTCCACACACACCACACACACTCCACACACTCCACACACCACACACACACACTCCACACATACCTTGGTGGTGGCTGAGCGTATGAGGTCCACTCTCTTGTGCAACTTCCTGAGCTCATGATGACTGCCACTAGCATTACAGATGATCTCCACTCCATCCAGACCCAGTGCTGTGTGTGGGCTATGTGTGGGTGTGGTCTTATAGGGGGTCTTATAAGGGGGGGGGGGGTGTACCTGATGGGGGACCACAGCTCCTGACATGTCTCCCAACCAAAGGACGTGTGCGGAGTCGCTACTACACCATCACCAAATGGTACTGTACGTTGCCCAGTCACCGTGGCAACCATTGGAGGAACGTAGAACTCTTCCGTCTCCCTGTGGAATGTCTAATTAAAGGAATACGGTAATATTAAAGTCCGACCTTGTTTTCTTCCAGGGACAGAACCACCTCATCTCTCGATAGTTACCCTCAATAGCAAGATCCATCTTTGGACGAATGAGCAATATCTCACTATTGTAGAATATCACTCGACAATTGTAGCGAACATTCTTGTGCATCACGGGCCTGTGTGTGGGTGTGGATGTGAGGGTGTGTGAGGTGTGAGGTGTGAGGGGGTGACATACATTCCAACATCACAGAGTATGTCATTAGTGAGGGGTGACTTGAGTAGCTCTGTCAATACTTCCCATGAGTGAAGTAGAGTGTCCCCCTCCAGGAAATGATCACCACAGCCGTATCCACTGCATAGGGGACTAGTATAGTGTCTGTATATAACCAATACTCACGTGATCTCTAGCTCAGGGCCTAATCTATAGCAAGCCCCCCTCTCTTTGGCTATCTTGATACCTGTGCATGCATGTATGTGGATGTCATGGAGGACATTGCAGCATCTTGACTCACTGTCTAGTATTCTTTGCAGGTTCCCAGAGAAGTCGAGTACCCATTGGTTGAGTGCAGCCACGGCTAGAGTCACTTTCCTGCCCATCTTCTTCAAACCAGAGGAGTTATTTCAGCAGAAACTGCGCGGTAAAGATCATCAAAAACAAAACCATGATAACACAATTCCATTCAGGGTGGGTAAAGATCATTAACATACGTTACTAATTATGAGAAATGATCGTTAGTTTTAGTTGTGATATGTAAGAATGTCCCAAATGAGAGTAATTTGCCTGTTTCTGGTGTGTGTGTGTGTTACTACTGGAGGTGTGTCATCAGGAGCAGGGCCTCTGGACAGACTCTATAACCTCTGGGACTCTGTGAGCTATGGTAGTCTAGTAGCAACCTCAACCCACGATCTATACAGGTTGTATCACGTCATGTACAAGGAGGAGCAATGGAGGGTATCCCACTCCATATTGTCGACTATGAGGCTATCAGGTGAGCAGGTAGACCCATGTCAATGTATTGTGAGTTTACTTCCTTGTTTGCAGTAAGGATGGGAACTACACTGCCTTCATAGAGGGTGTTGCCAAGGTGAACCTGAGTGGTCTGGACAATAACAATACCTACGCCTTCTTCATGAATGTCTACAATGCTCTTGCCATTAAGATGATCATAGACCACCCCTGCGTCCATCCTACCACTGGGTAAGCCCCACACTCCTCACACTCCTCACACACCCCACACCTCACACATCCTCACACACCTCACAGGTCCTGCCACCCCATCAAGAGCATACGGGACATTGGTAGTCTTCTCCACCCTGTATGGGGGTTACCAGCAGGCACTGTGGGGGGTAAGATGTGGACCCTGGACCAAGTAGAGGGCTTCCTCAGACACCCCCCACATCCTCTCAAGTGAGCCCCCCCCCCCCACTACCTGCCATAATGTGGCTACTCTGTTGCTTGCAGAGAAGACTCTAGACTGCATGCGTGTATTGTGTGTGCGTCCATCTCTTGTCCTAACGTGAGAATGGAGGCATACAGAAGAGAGCAGGTGGGGGAACAGATGGATAGTCAGGTCAAGGACTTCCTCAGCAACTCAAAGAAAGGTGAGTCATCACTATTTGGTTGTTATAGTGGATCCACACAATTCTTGTCCACACTAGGTCTGTCTCTGGATCGCAGTGCCAATACTCTCACTCTCTCCCCCATCTTCCTGTGGTTTGCTGGTGACTTTAAATCGTACGGAGGGGTCAAACAGTTCACCAGCCACTACCTAACTCCCAGTGATGCAGACTACATTGCCAAGAACAATCCTGAACTCCATTACTTTAGCTATGACTGGAACCTTAATGGCGTACCGCCATGCACATGTTAGCAACCCTTGGTGTGTGTGTGTGTACGATTGTATTTTCTCTATGTATTATTATTATTATTGATCTTATGTTCTAATGATGCATCATGTTGTGGGTGTTCAGGAAGGCATCTCTATCATGGCTAGGGCATCTCTATCAGCATGGCTAGGGCTATGTGTAAACCACAGAATATTAAACAGCATAACCACAGTGCACCCCTTAAAAACTGAGAGTTAGCTGAATACAAAGATGAAGCTGGTGATATTGACAGTTCTGCTGCTGCTGTGTGTGCAAAGCCTAAAGGCACATGATGTGAGCCAGCAAGTGGACCAGCTGAATGAGAGACTAAGAGAAGCTACTGCTAACCTAGAGGCTATGTTGAACCAAGTGGAAGAGCAAGGATGGGACAAGCTGCTCAGGAGAGCTCTAGCCAGCACCCAGGAGGATAGATCCCTAGACAGTGAACTGGCTCAAATAGAAAGGCTACTCTTCGGAGAAGTGAAAGAAGACGCAGCTACTGAACAGCAAGAACAAGACGAGATCTCAGAGATAGAGGATCTGCTACGACAGGACGCTAACACTCAAGGATGGGGTAGTAGCATCTCACACGCCTTTCATAAGGTGACCAACACTGTCAAGAAGGTTGCCAAGAAGATTTGTGAGACAACTGCTCTCGACCAAGAAGTTGCTGCAGCAGACACATTATTGGATGCTCGTGAGCAATTGCAGACACAGGCAACCATTCAAGACGTTAAAATGACGAATGAAAATCTGGACCTGGGTGAAGATGAACTGGCTGAAATAGCGTCCTTCCTTGATCAAACTGAAGAGGTACAAGTGGAGGACAGTGGCCCTGCAGTGGAGGACAGTGGCCCTGCAGTGGAGAGGCTCCAGGCACTCATGGATCTAGCCCAGCAAGCAAAGGCCGATACAAAGCAAGCCAAGACTGATGAAAGAGGGAGAGAGCGTGCAGGTGCTGAGGAGCTATCTGACAAGAAGGTCAATGCATTCATTTATCAGCTCATGGCTAAGAGGCTGATGAAGATACTTCAAGACAAAGATGTCTAGTATGTATTATAGTGACTGGAGAGAACCTTGTAGAACATTGTAGAACATTGTATCTGTTAATTAGTAATTGCTGAATTTATTAGTGTTCCATTCATATAAACATTATGAAACGAGTACATATTTACAATCAACTATATAATAGTTTCTCTGTATCTATAAAGCTATAGTGTCAGTTGCTAGTTGCCTTGGTGAATCTCTGAGCAATGTCAGTCCAGTTGACCACCTCCCAGATGGACTTGACGTAGTCTGGTCTCACATTCCGATACTGGAGGTAGTAGGCATGCTCCCATACATCTATACCCAACAGTGGAACCAGGCCTATATGCAGAGAGGGTGGTATACCATGGCATAGCTAGTGTGTGTGTTACCAGTGGTGGCCTCCAGAGGGTCCTGGTTAGCACACGTGCTTATCACCAACTGTTTGCGGCTCTTGTCATAGCCCTGAGTGGAGGAGACACATCGGATGGTGGAGCATGATACACACACACACACACACACACACACACACACACACACACACACACACACACACACACACACACACACACACACACACACCGCCCACTCACCAGCCAGCCCCATCCTGAGCCCTGGATAGCTACCGTCTTAGCTGACAGCTGAGTCTTGAAGTTGTCAAACGATCCAAAGTCTCTCTGAATTGCATCAGCCAGATCTCCCGTGGGTAAGCCCCCGCCATTAGGGGATAGATTGTTCCAGAATATAGAGTGATTGACATGACCTCCACCATTGAACTTGATTGCGCCCTGCACAGCAATCATCCCAGACACATTACCTGTGTGGGGGTGATATGTATAATACAGTTATAGTATTATACTCCAACCTTGCTGCACAGACTCCCCAAGCTGCTCCTCTGCAGCATTGAGGTTGTTGACATAAGTAGCATGGTGTTTGGAATGGTGTAGCTCCATGATCTCTCCTGATACTACAGGCTCGAGGGCAGTGTAGGCATAGGGAAGCTCTGGGAGGGTATGCTTGAGGCGGGCCATCCCTGACATGCTCAGTCGAGCAGCTGAGGAGCGAAGAAAACAGGACAACATCTTTAACTTGGGTTCTTTGTGCTTTGGAACTGATCGTTACAATTATAAATAATTATTGTTGGGGTTAAAGGTCATTTGAAAATGATCGATACAGTAATAAGTGATAATTAGGTACTGTGTCATGTGCTACTTTTTTACACTCCCTTCAACCATCCAACACTCATGCAAATGTTGTGAGTGAGGCTCCAAGAGCTGGGACCAAGCGTGGCAGAGTGTCTGCAAGCTTCATGGTAATCTCAGAGCTTGTAGGACGATACAGAGATAGCATCTACACTGCATAATTATTATATCTTGTTTATGAGAATTGACTTAGTCGTATCGTTATTTTATAATCGTATCGTTATTATAAATAGCACAAAGCATTAATAACAATAATTATAGAAGTGATGGCATTGTCAAGGTATTGTAATTGAATGGTCCATTAATGTGTCAGTGTCAGTGTTGGATGATGAGTGTCACTTTCCTCTCTCCTCCACTAGAGTAGTGGAGTGGTGCCAGCCAGCATACAGTACAAAGGCCCAGGCCACCAGGGGCAGTGCCAACAAGAACTGAGGGTACAGGTATCATTCAGCACAACAATATACTCTACTCACCAGTGTCACTATCCAGTCTGTTAGTCTCTTGGAGAACCTCATAGCAGCTGTCTGCACAATGTAGCTGCTGCTGCTGGCTGGCTAGCTAGAGCTAGAGAGACTTCTACAGTCTAGGAGCTGCAAGAGAGAGGTGGAGTTACTGTGATTGCGCAATGCCTGAGCAGATACGCCCACTATTTGAGTGTGCGGGTTTTGAGGGTGGGGCTCCTTGTTCAACTGCAACCAACCACACCCAATGTTTGTGTGTTTGTGCAAAGAATTGATTCTCCTGCAGACAAGGTGAGCTATTGTTGCAACTTCTAGCCTTGCTGGTAGCTAACTGGAGGTCTCTCTCCTGCAGAAATGAGTCAGGAGCCCTCACAAAAGTTGAGTGGAGGTATCACTCCAGAGCCTCCTGTGGAGATGCCTCCTGCACATATTGCAGTCACCAGGAACAATGTAGACCAGTTGTCAGAGCTGGTGGCCAGTGGGGAGATCTTAGTGGACCCTGGTAACCAAGAAACAGTGCTGCATGCAGCTGTGAGAGCTGGCTCAGGAGATGCAGTCAAGTATATCCTCAGAGAGAAGTTGGTCTCCCCCACAGCATTGTCTGTGGCTGGCCATACTGCAGCTCACTACGCTGCACTCTACAATCAGCTGGATCTGCTCAAGGTGAGTGGTAATAGTTCGTATGCAGGGCTTTATATTTATTTGATTGTGCATTCTAAGTATTTCCGTGGGTTCAGCGTTCAGCCTGTATTCAATGCCTGCATGCGTATAGGTTGTGCTGACTTACGACAGTGGTTTGAGCCACCAGCTTGCTCACCAAACTGATGAGACAGGTCTCTCTCTACTCAGTTTAGCGGCACTTGGAGGTGAGGGGGTGGTGTGTGTTCGAAGTGTGCTTTTAGTGACTCTATACCCCCATCCAGGTAACAAGGACATGGCTGAGTGGTTATTGGAGGGCTACCCGGACCTTGCGAATGTAGCCAATAGTAATGGCAACCTGCCCGTACACTTTGCAGCTGCTCAAGGTATGTCTCTCTGGAGGTCTATAATGAAATGTGTTGTGTCTGCAGTGCTTAACTGTACACCTTGTACTATGACCTGCGTGTTAAGCGTACACCTTAATTGTACTATGACCTTTGTGCAGGGCAATTATCGATAGTGAAGCTACTGGTGACCAAGTGTGGGCGTGATATGGCGGAGACACAAGACTCCCGGCAAACACGACCAGTCTACTTTGCAGCTCAAGAAGGTAACCAGACACGCCCCCTTTTAGTGAGCTTAGTGATGATTCATGTTGTTTGTTAAAATTCCGTTGTTGGTGTGTACAACACCCAAGAGGTTATGAATATCATTAACTCCAGCGTAATTATTCATGATAGTTGGTGTGTTCTAACTCTGCAGGTCGTATGAAAGTGCTGGATTACCTTATCAACGAACTTGGAGTGGATGGTGTTGCTAAGGACAAGGACAATATGAGCTGTGTACACGCAGCCACTCAGGGCAATCATCCCACCACTGTTAAGGTATGTCCCTCGTCCCCATACCCCCACACACTCAACCCCCTCCACGCTAGCTAGCTATAGACTCCTTCTTCACTGGAAACATGCAAACTCTGGATATTAGTATTCAATTCTTCATACATTCATTCATACATACAGTGGCTCGTGAACAAACTGGGCACTAGTTTCATAACTGACAAGACTACCGATGGAGCCACTCCACTACACATGGCAGCCTGTATGTCCATTACCCCCACCCCTGTATCCATAGTTACCACTACCCCCCCACAGCCCAAGGCAACCTGGATATCCTGAGGTTCTTCCTCGATCGTCTGGAGAATGAAGGAGATGTCAATATCCAGGACAGTATCCAGGCAACACCCGCCCACGATGCAGCTGAGTTTGGACAGACCCAAGCCATGATTCTCCTCCTCAAGGCTGGAGCTGACCTCAGCATTCAAGACTATGTGAGTGTGTATACGCATGTGTCTCTGTGATACCCCCCACTGTGCTACCCCCCCTGTACTACCCTCCACTGTGATACCCTCCACTGTGATACCCCCCGTACAGGTGAACAAGACCCCCCAACAGTTGGCAGTGGAGCAGGAACACACTGAACTGGCTAACCTCATCAGTGACTATCGTAAGGGAGGCCTACCCGCCATTGCCAAGTATGAGAAGAGGAAGAAACGCTCGAGAGAAGATGATCGTGAGAAGGGTCGTAGTGACGCTCGTACATCTCGTCAGGAAGCCATGGAACTGTCCACCGTCATACAAGCCACGGCTGAAGTGGTAGACAAGAGGAGAGAGCAAACTCTCCAGAGACAGGTGAGCCCTGGGGCCATTACTATTCCTGCATGTTTGGCAAATGTCGTGCGAGATTTAACATAAAAAGTTCTGTTTTTCACCAATCTATTATTTTGTAATTTCCGGTGTAGAACTTTGATGTTTGAATTTTGGCATAATACCGTATATCTTCTAATTTATCGGACAGCAAAAAATAATTATTTTGGAAATTGTCTGGGTATAATTGGAACAGATTTTATAGAGCATGCGAAGTGTCCGGAATAATTAGAACAAGCAAGCAGCTGCATGCGAGCTAGCTAAGTTTAATAGAACAGTGTGCGACTGAATAGTTGCACTAGCTATCTAAAACTAGCTACTCAAAGCTATCTAACTGCAGCTCTCTAAGTCTTACTTGCCGTCTATGAATGTAACTCAACTTTTCAAGGTATTGTCCGGATATTTAGAACAAAAAAGCACTGGAGTGTCCGTTGTATTAGAACAACGAAAATTGCCCTAAAGAGTGTCCGGGGTAATTAGAAATGTCTGATAAATTAGAAGATATACAGTAATAATAATAAACTAACCTGTTGTCATGGTGATACTCTTTATTTTACTGTAGGAGTCTCTCAAGAAGATGAACGAGGTCGGGTTGGAGGACCAATCAAAAGAGCCGCTGGTCAATGGTGGGCATGGCAATGGTGGGCGTGGCAGGTCTCGTGGACGTGGGCGGAGTGCAGAGGAAAACGACATCGAACACCATCTAGGACCACTCGTACGTGTGTGTGTGTGTGTGTGTGTGGACGTGCCGTTATGCTGTGCCCTGTGTAGGGTGGTATCTATGCTCGTCCGAACAAGACAGCAGGACGTAGCAAATCAGGCTCCAAACACAACAGTGACATAGAGGACTTTATTGATGAGACAATGTCCCATCGTTCTTACTCCTCCCACAAACACCGTAGCCCTCCTTATCGGTGAGTGTGGTAGGCAACTAGTGCACACTAGCCCTCCTTATCGGTGAGTGTGGTAGGCAACTAGTGCACACTAGCCCTCCTTATCTGTGAGTGTGGTAGGCAACTAGTGCACACTAGCCCTCCTTATCTGTGAGTGTGGTAGGCAACTAGTGCACACTAGCCCTCCTTATCTGTGAGTGTGGTAGGCAACTAGTGCACACTAGCCCTCCTTATCGGTGAGTGTGGTAGGCAACTAGTGCACACTAGCCCTCCTTATCGGTGAGTGTGGTAGGCAACTAGTGCACACTAGCCCTCCTTATCGGTGAGTGTGGTAGGCAACTAGTGCACACTAGCCCTCCTTATCTGTGCGTGTGGTAGGCAACTAGTGCACACTAGCCCTCCTTATCTGTGCGTGTGGTAGGCAACTAGTGCACACTAGCCCTCCTTATCTGTGAGTGTGGTAGGCAACTAGTGCACACTAGCCCTCCTTATCTGTGAGTGTGGTAGGCAACTAGTGCACACTAGCCCTCCTTATCTGTGAGTGTGGTAGGCAACTAGTGCACACTAGCCCTCCTTATCTGTGCGTGTGGTAGGCAACTAGTGCACACTAGCCCTCCTTATCGGTGAGTGTGGTAGGCAACTAGTGCACACTAGCCCTCCTTATCGGTGAGTGTGGTAGGCAACTAGTGCACACTAGCCCTCCTTATCTGTGAGTGTGGTAGGCAACTAGTGCACACTAGCCCTCCTTATCTGTGAGTGTGGTAGGCAACTAGTGCACACTAGCCCTCCTTATCTGTGCGTGTGGTAGGCAACTAGTGCACACTAGCCCTCCTTATCGGTGAGTGTGGTAGGCAACTAGTGCACACTAGCCCTCCTTATCTGTGCGTGTGGTAGGCAACTAGTGCACACTAGCCCTCCTTATCTGTGCGTGTGGTAGGCAACTAGTGCACACTAGCCCTCCTTATCGGTGAGTGTGGTAGGCAACTAGTGCACACTAGCCCTCCTTATCGGTGAGTGTGGTAGGCAACTAGTGCACACTAGCCCTCCGTATCGGTGAGTGTGGTAGGCAACTAGTGCACACTAGCCCTCCTTATCGGTGAGTGTGGTAGGCAATTAGTGTGTTATCCATCCCTCAGAATGCCACCTGGTATGGAGGAGGGACCTTACACTGCCATTAACCACGAGACTGCCTCTAATGTCAGCCGTCCATCACGTGTCAAGCGTTACCATGACAGTGACTCAGAGGTCAGCAGCTTTGCAGGATCAGCAGGACATTTCTATCGTGAGTCATCTCCCCTCTCTTATTATCATGTCCATTAATCATGGCCCTACAGACTCTGGTCATTACCCCATGCCAATGGGTGGTGGCTATGGGCAGTTCCCTCCACCCCTCCCCCCTCCCCGTGGTACTCGGAGCATAGCCTCCAGTAAAGGCTCCTCCTATGCAGGGGGTGCTCCTCGTATGCCCCCCTATGGGGGTATGCCCTACGGCTACCTCCCTAACATGTACTACGGATACCATCCTCCCTATGCAGTAAGTTCTCTTCTACAGCTCTTATATTTATAGCATCCAACAATTATTGAGCATGTTACCCCCCCTAACCTGTAGGGCGGACCTGGCTACCCCCCACAGGCGGGCTCTAGATACCCCCCACAGGGCGGACCTAGATACCCTCCACAGCATTATGGGATGCCAATGTACGGCCCTCCACCTGGACTCTACTTACAGCGCCATAGACTACACCACCAACAGATGGTCGGGAGAAAGGCGCAACTACTCAACAAGAAGAAGAAAAAGGTATCGATTATCTGATAGTGAATTCTGTGGATCCAATGTCAACAATTTTATGATTTTCTGAAAGCTCAGAAAAATACTTTTCAAATGGTGTCATCAAACTTCGTATTTGAGAGATAAAAGTATTTGCCAATTTGGCGATACCATGGATTATATATAGCCCATGGTCCGAAGCCGAAAAATGTCAAATTTAGGCTCCGAAGAAGTTTTGGATTGAAATACATCATTTGAAAGGTCTCTTTCTAAGCTTTCAGAAAATTAAAAAATTGTTAACATTGGATGAACGGTACTCAAGTTAATGGGTGTTGAAAGATGTCCCCCCTCCCCAATTTAATCAATGGTTCGGGGACTCTTTCAGCTGCTATAACTTGAATTCTGTGAATCCAATGTATGATTTTCTGAAAGCTCAGAAAAAGACCTTTCAAATGGTGTCATCAAACTTCGTATTTGAGAGATAAAAGTATTTGCCATTTGGCGATACCATGGATTATAGCCCATGGTCCGAGGCCGAAAAATGTCAAATTAAGGCTCCGAAGAAGTTTTGGATTGAAACACATCATTTGAAAGGTCTCTTTCTAAGCTTTCAGAAAATTAGAAAATTGTTAACATTGGATGAACGGTACTCAAGTTAATGGCTGTTGAAAGATGTCCCCCTCCCCAATTTAATCAATGGTTCGGGGACTCTTTCAGCTGCTATAACTTGAATTTTGTGTATCCAATGTCAAAAATTTTATGATTTTCTGAAAGCTCAGAAAAATACCTTTCAAATGGTGTCATCAAACTTTGTATTTGAGAGATAAAAGTATTTGCCAATTTGGCGATACCATGGATTATAGCCCATGGTCCGAGGCCGAAAAATGTCAAATTTAGGCTCCGAAGAAGTTTTGGATTGAAACACATCATTTGAAAGGTCTCTTTCTAAGCTTTCAGAAAATTAGAAAATTGTTAACATTGGATGAACGGTACTCAAGTTAATGGCTGTTGAAAGATGTCCCCCTCCCCAATTTAATCAATGGTTCGGGGACTCTTTCAGCTGCTATAACTTGAATTTTGTGTATCCAATGTCAAAAATTTTATGATTTTCTGAAAGCTCAGAAAAAGACCTTTCAAATGGTGTCATCAAACTTTGTATTTGAGAGATAAAAGTATTTGCCAATTTGGCGATACCATGGATTATAGCCCATGGTCCGAGGCCGAAAAATGTCAAATTTAGGCTCCGAAGAAGTTTTGGATTGAAACACATCATTTGAAAGGTCTCTTTCTAAGCTTTCAGAAAATTAGAAAATTGTTAACATTGGATGAACGGTACTCAAGTTAATGGCTGTTGAAAGATGTCCCCCCTCCCCAATTTAATCAATGGTTCGGGGACTCTTTCAGCTGCTATAACTTGAATTCTGTGGATCCAATGTCAAAAATTTTATGATTTTCTGAAAGCTCAGAAAAATACCTTTCAAATGGTGTCATCAAACTTCGTATTTGAGAGATAAAAGTATTTGCCAATTTGGCGATACCATGGATTATAGCCCATGGTCCGAGGCCGAAAAATGTCAAATTTAGGCTCCGAAGAAGTTTTGGATTGAAACACATCATTTGAAAGGTCTCTTTCTAAGCTTTCAGAAAATTAGAAAATTGTTAACATTGGATGAACGGTACTCAAGTTAATGGCTGTTGAAAGATGTCCCCCCTCCCCAATTTAATCAATGGTTCGGGGACTCTTTCAGCTGCTATAACTTGAATTCTGTGGATCCAATGTCAAAAATTTTATGATTTTCTGAAAGCTCAGAAAAATACCTTTCAAATGGTGTCATCAAACTTCGTATTTGAGAGATAAAAGTATTTGCCAATTTGGCGATACCATGGATTATATATAGCCCATGGTCCGAGGCCGAAAATGTCAAATTTAGGCTCCGAAGAAGTTTTGGATTGAAACACATCATTTGAAAGGTCTCTTTCTAAGCTTTCAGAAAATTAGAAAATTGTTAACATTGGATGAACGGTACTCAAGTTAATGGCTGTTGAAAGATGTCCCCCCTCCCCAATTTAATCAATGGTTCGGGGACTCTTTCAGCTGCTATAACTTGAATTCTGTGGATCCAATGTCAAAAATTTTATGATTTTCTGAAAGCTCAGAAAAATACCTTTCAAATGGTGTCATCAAACTTCGTATTTGAGAGATAAAAGTATTTGCCAATTTGGCGATACCATGGATTATATATAGCCCATGGTCCGAGGCCGAAAATGTCAAATTTAGGCTCCGAAGAAGTTTTGGATTGAAACACATCATTTGAAAGGTCTCTTTCTAAGCTTTCAGAAAATTAGAAAATTATTAACATTGGATGAACGGTACTCAAGTTAATGGCTGTTGAAAGATGTCCCCCCTCCCCAATTTAATCAATGATTCGGGGACTCTTTCAGCTGCTATAACTTGAATTCTATGGATCCAATGTCAAAATTTTTATGATTTTCTGAAAGCTCAGAAAAAGATCTTTCAAATGGTGTCATCAAACTTCGTATTTGAGAGATAAAAGTATTTGCCAATTTGGCGATACCATGGATTATAGCCCATGGTCCGAGGCCAAAAAATGTCAAATTTAGGCTCCGAAGAAGTTTTAGATTGAAACACATCATTTGTTAGGTCTCTTTCTAAGCTTTTAGAATTTTGACGTTTGATCTACGCTACTAAAGTTATGGCTGTTTTAAGAGGCTCTATTTAATTAATTGCAGGGTCAGACTCCTAGTTACGATGCCTCGGCTGAACACTCTGGCACCCACACTCCAAGGAAGCACACAGGTATGCACGCCCCCACACACACACACTCCTCATATACGCCCCTCACAGATCAGGACATGGGCTATGGTCCGTCAATGCTGGGGGCAAAGATGAAGGCTGGTGATGACCACGTCTTCCACCCACCAGCTCCACCTATCACACAAACTGACGGCTCAATGGAAGCACATCACGAGGTTGTACCACATGACAGCAACTTCATCATGGCCAAGCGTACCGACGATGGCTCCACCATTAGGAAGGTACGTGTGTGTGTATTAGTGTATACGCCCCCTCACCCCACACACCCTCACACTCACGCCCCCTCAGATTGGCGAGACCACACTGAACCCTAATCAACATCAGAGGGAATATGATGGTCGCTATGACAAGTACATCATGACTGACTCAGAGTCTGATACAGACCTCCCGGAACATGTGGGTGTGGCTTGTGCTGCTGAGTCAGTTGCTATTGTTGCCATTGGTTGCGTGGCCGGACTAAGAGGACTCGCCAAAATGAGGAAAGACGTACGTAGTGTGGAGATTGATTAGTCTCGGGTAGTGTGGAGATTGATTAGTCTCGGGTAGTGTGGAGATTAATTAGTCTCGGGTAGTGTGGAGATTAATTAGTCTCGGGTAGTGTGGAGATTAATTAGTCTCGGGTAGTGTGGAGATTAATTAATGATGATAATTTCTATTGTCTATAGAAACCATCCAAGGTGGTTGCCGCTAGTGATAAGCCGAGACTGTCCTCTGCGTGGGATGATACGTTAGATCGGGGGGGCAGTAAGGGACAACACGAGGGGTCCTCAACGGCGATAGACGACCCCCTGCTGAGAGGAATGAGCCCTGAGGAGTTCGCCAGTCACGAGGAGTGGGAACGCAGTGACTGGGACCAAGGAAGTGGAGGAGGAAAAAAGAAGAAGAAAACAAAGAAAAGGGACAAGGTTTGTTTGTGTGTGTAGCTCTCTGTTGTGTATTGAGTGTGTGTGTGTATTGAGTGTGTGTGTGTGTGTGTGTTCCGTAGAAGAGCTCTGCAGAGGTTAAAGGTCAGACAACGCCGGGTCCAGTGGAGCCTCAGAGTGACTTATTAGCAGCTGAGATACACAAGCATGCAAGTGCCAGTGTCTCTAAGGGCCTGGGGGAACAGATCCTCTTCTCTGCCCTCGGTGCTAGGCACTCCTCCATGGTGTGTGTCAAGAATATATTGTGTAGCTCTTTGAAAAACTTATCAAATGTTGTTTCTTTCGGAGCAAAAAAAGCACGGGCTATAATAGCCTTAATTAGTGATTTCTCCGAAAAGTAGCTATTTCAGTAGCTGTCTTTGATGGTTGAGTTATGACTATCCCATTACAAATAATTATAAAGAATGTGTACTGTGTATTGTGTGACCCCCCACAGCTGGACATAGCCGCCAGTGTTCCCGGCTCAAGGATATCTCTAAACATGAGCAGTGAGGGGGAAGATGACGATGATGACTTCAATACCGCTATCTCCATGGTAACTGGGACCCCCCTGAAGGGCAACGCAAAGCTACAACAGTCAAAATCATTTGATTTAAGTATGTCATTGCTGCAATAATCTGTGACATAGTAATAATAATAATAATTATGTGTTTGGTTGCTATAGGTGCCATTGGGAAAGAGGCGGAGGAACCAAAGAAGAAGAAGAAGAAGAAAGAGAGAGCCACGGATTCTTCTGCGTCTGATACCAAGAAGAAAGAAAAGAAAAATCGCAAAGGAAAAGAAAAGAAAGAGCAGACAGAGCAGGAGAAACGCCAACAAGAACAAAAGGATTTGGAACAAAAAGAGAAACTAAAGAAAGAACAAGAACTGAGGGAAATAGAGCGAAGGGAGCAAGAAAAGAGAGATCGTAAAGAACAAGAAAAGCAGGAACTAGAGCGGAGAGAGCAAGAAAAGAGAGGTCGCAAAGAACAAGAGAAGCAGGAATTGGTGCGAAGGGAGCAAGAAAAGAAAGATCGTAAAGAACAAGAGAAGGCACTGAAAGTCAGGAAAGAACAAGAGAAGAAGGAACGTCGTGAGCAAGAGAAACGTGAGAAACAAGAGGTAAAGGTTCGGGAGAAAGAGCTTAAGGCGCAAGCCAAGAAAGGTATGTCGTCATGGTAATGGCTGCTAGGTTACTAGCGTTGTGTGTATGTGTGTACAGAGAAGAAGATAACATCTGTTGAGGTAAAGGCTCCTCTTGTGTCAACCACACTCCCCGGGGCGCCCCCCACAGAGCCCCACAGATCACCCCCCACCTCACAAGTAAGCGACCCGACCACCTTCTCCATCACTCCTCGTGAGGACCAGAAGCCAACGCAACGCAAGTTCGCCCCACCCCCTCCAGTCAACACAGGGCCAAAGGAGGTAGCAAACAAGGTAACAATGTTTGACACTGAGAGCGAGAGCGAGAGCGAGGATGAGAAGGTCAAAGTTCAGAAGCCCCCCAAGACCACAGGAGGTGAATGATTACGTGTGTGTATAATCATTATGTTATGTTCTGCAGGATTTGACATGGTACCAAAACCAGTCCATCCACCACCCCCGCAGAAGTAAGTACTAGTTCCACACACACCCACTCACACTCCACCCACCCACACACGTCCACTCCACACACATAGTGAGGTCCACTACATAGAATCCGATGACCAGAGCTTGGATATATTTGGAGTAGACGGACTGGCAGAATTGAACGATGCTCTCAGAGAACTGTCAAACATTCAATCGTACACAGGTTATTAGAACAACTGTGGTTATTGTTTTGTATTAATTAACTAGCACTTTTAACTTTCTGTGTAGCATTATTTAAATTCATGTAAGATACTCCAGTTGGTCCCCACCTTTCTTCATCGTTGCCTGCCTCTACTCTCTCCTGCAGAGCCAACACCAGTGCCCGCTAAGAAGGTGTCCGTAGCAGTTACCGTAGCAACCAAGCAGCGAGAGAGTACGAGGAGCACGTTGGAGAAAGGTGTGGGATTCAAGAAAACATCGAGTGGTACGTGTGTGTGTGTGCATGTGGGTGGTGTGGGTGGTGTGACTGTGTGGGTGTGTGCATATTTACATAGTTGGGTACAATGTTAGTAAAGTTTGTACTAATACTTGTGGAATGTCAGGTGGTTCTGGTAGCTCTGGAAGTGGGCGTGGTCAGCTCCCTAATGAGAGGCGTGGCAATCCCCCCACTGGGGGGCGTGTGTCAGGGGGTATGACAGTAGTAGGGACTGGAACCAACGCTAACCTCACGTCCACCAATATCCAAGGTAACCTGTCAGTGTATGCTAGCTCTCATCTCATTGGTCGCTGTAGTAGAGGGTGGCTACTCGTCAAACTTTGAGGAGAATGTGCTGAACATTTTGAAGGGATTGACGGACACTATGCAACAGATGAGATCCAACCCGTCAGTCACCCAGTCAGAGGTACAAAGGTCAAGTTTGTGTGGGTAAACTTTGACCCCACACCCTCCCCCTATAGATCAAGCAACAGGAGATCCTTCAACAACAGATGATTCAAAACCTGATCTCCTACAGTGAGAATAATCCTCAACTGACCAGCAAGCTACTGCTCATGTTGAAACAAGAGCAGAAACCAACAGACTACGTGCAGGTACACACACAACCTCCCCCCCCCCAGCGAGTACAATCATGTGATACCCCCCCCACACACACACACACACAGAGTGATGCTACTAAGAGTGCTTTTGAGATGTTGGAGCAGAAGTTGCTGGAGGCTCAGGAGGTGCAGTCAAGGCATGCCAAGGATTATATACGCACACAAGAAGAGTTCCAACAAGCCATGTACCTGAAGTTAGAGGAGCAGGCACAGCAACAGCTCAAGGTAAGGGACGCCCACCACACACACACATACACGCCCACACCATGCACACACACAACACTACAGCTGATTCAAAGCAACTTTGAGAAGTATTCGCACTTGTTGAATGAGAGGACACCAAAAAAGAAGAAGAAGAGCAAGAGCAAGAGCAAGAGCAAGAATAAGCACAAGAGACAGAGTAGTTACTCTGATGATGGCACCTCCAGTGAGTCAGACGATGGTCTGGTGCAGCCAATGAAGCAAACCTCAGTCTCAAAACCAGCTGTAAGCCAACACACACGCACACGCACACGCACACCACGCACACACACACACACACACACGCACACACACGCACACGCACACCACGCACGCACACACACACGCACACACACACACACACACACACGCGCACACACACACACACACACACACACCCACACACACACACACACACACACACACCCACACACACACCCACACACACACACACACACACACACACACACACACACACACACACACACACCCACACCCACACACACACACACACACACACACACACACACACACACACACACACACACACACACACACACATACACACGCAGTATAGTTATGTATAGCTAGAATGTAATTATAATTATTGACTAACATATTACTACAGGTGAGGACAATGCAAGCAAGGATCTATCATCAGGACATGCTGGATGAAGAGTCTATGAGAACCTCATCTTCCTCATCCCTCACTGGCAAGCTAAGAGGTGTGGTCACCATTACCCCTCCCCCCCTGTGTGTGTACGTGTGTGTGTGTGTGTGTGTGTGTGTGTGTGTGTAGAGAAGAAGCTAAGTAGAGACAAACTGCGGAAACAGGACACCTCACTCAACTTTGATAGGACAACAGAAGCTCTCAAGCGTTTTGAGAGTGTCACCGCTCCCATTGATGAGGACGATGATGATGATGGTGGGTGTGTCAGTGGGTGGGGCTTATACATATATATAATCTCTTTGTGTAGATGAGATGCAGCATGCTCAGCGGATGCGACCTGTTACTCTCAAGAAAGCTGACATCATGAAGATTTCTAAGCAAGTGAGAGCACAGCCGCTGAACTAGACTGTATATAAGCCATGCCTTTGCTTGTCCTACTATCCCCATGCACACTCGTTCCTCCTTTATTTCCCATCTTCCAGAGAGAGATGGAGAAGGCCGTCACCTTCAACGCAGCAGCTGTGGTTAACAAGAGTGCAGCTGTGGTTAGCTTCTCTGAGAGCAGTCAGCAGCAAAGCAAGGCCCATATGATGAGGATAGGGGGAGGCGGTCCAGAGGCTAGAGGTGAGGACACACCCCTTTTAATGCTGTCCGATATGATTGGTAATTACAGGTCCGAGACACGAGAAACCCTTGGAGAAATTTGACAGCAAATACGGGGTATGTAATAATATATATACCCACACACCCTCACACTCTTCACACACACCCCCACACCTCACAGAACCATGTAGAGACCAACGAACACAAGAAGAACTTGCAGCCCGTGGATTCAACGATTGAGGGGGCGGGAGGAGAGTTGGCCAACATTCTCAAGAACCAACAGCAAAGGATTGAAAATAGGGACTGATGACATCATCATGACATCACTTATAGAGACTTAGAAACTGTGCACATGCAAACACTTGGTATATAATATTGTTTATTAAGTATATATGTAAATTTGCTGACACATTTTCGTGTTTAAGATTAAACGTGTAAACAACATCAACAACAATAACATAATAATGAAACAAGATGAATAAAATAGCATGTGATAGTCTTATAAGTCATGTGACACAGAGTTCATGTTCAGCCGTACAGTTTCCGGGATTCTACCTCTTCTTTGTGTGCTCGTGAAGCCATATGAGCAGAGTATGGTTTGGGTCCATTGAGCCTCTTGTCACACACCTCACAGTAATGGCGGTCACTACTACTACGAGAATACGCTGACACGTACGCCTACAAGGAACAACACACTTATATACCAGCCACCAATACAGACGATCCACATCACCTGAGCTTTGGGGGCGGGGCCAAATCCAATACCCTGAGAGGCAGACTTCTCCAACGATAGTCGTTTCACTCTTTCCTTCCTTTCTTCCTCCTCAGACTTGAGAGACGACAGTTGCAGCCATGGCAGGCACTGCACAAATGAACAAGGCAATAATTATTATTAGCACCTAGGCTTTCAGAAAATCATTGAAATTGGATTAACGATACCGAAGTCTCTCATTGTAACCAATGGTTTGGGGACTCTTTTCAGTTGAATTCCGTGGATCCAATTTCATGATTTTCTGAAAGAGACCTTTCAAATGGCACCATCAATGCATTTTGAGAGATAACAGAATTTTTGGCGATACTATGGATAATAGCCCATGGTCCGAGAGCGAAAAATAACAAATTATGACTCGATTTGGAGCCTCTTTTAGATGCCATAACTTGAATTTTGTAGATCCAATGTTAAACATTTTTTGATTTTCTGAAACCTTAGAAAAGACTTTTCAAATGGAAGTTTTATTTGAGCGATAAAAGTATTTGCCAATTTGGCGATACCATGGATAATAGCCCATGGTCCGAGGGCGAAAAATAACAAATTATGGCCCCATCTAAATTTTGGATTTAAACACATAATTTGAAAGTTATCTTTCTAAGCTCCCAGAAAATTCTTTTAAAAGTAAAATTGGACAATCCCAACTATAGTTACAGACAATCACAGTGAGCTATCTGTTTTGCTCACTTCTTCTTTGATGATGACATAAGAAGCCGGGACATAGCCAGTTTCCATGTCCTCATTCCTGACCTTCCACCAGTGCTCGTTGTCAGGGTGCTCTCCGCACAGTACCAGGAGCTGTCCTGCATGAAACCACACCCACTAGTTACCACACCCACTACATTGTTTGTGTGCATACCTTTCTCCAGGGACATCTCGGGAAAGCCTCCAGGAGAGTTAGGGTCAGCTGTGTACTTGTGCATCGCTATGAGCAGCTTTGTGGGATCTGAGGATACAAACCACTCAGTAATATACTCCTAGTCCTTAATTAAATTAAATAATGATTCATTGTTATTTTTAATAAATATTCAATACTTGCCTTCTTTTTTGCTGGGGGGCTCAGATGACGCACTGCTCTGAGTTCCAGGTTTCCTAGGCACCAGGCTTTCAGACAGAGCAAGGAGACCTCTCCCCCGACCTTTAGAGTAGGAGAAACTGTTGATCACTGTCGCCATTCCTTTGGCTTTGGCTTGCATGCCACGTGGGTGCAGAGGTCTTGAAACAGCTTGTTACAAAAACGACCTTTGCCTGATTCAAAATCCAGTGTACATTGAACAGTCTACAGGATCTCTGGAGGAGGGTAAAAAATGGCCGGTATGTGTCTACCACTGTGTGGAGAATGAGAGTTAAAATGTCTGCTTTGTCTGTTTAGAGGGCAAGGCTGCCAGGAAGAATCGCAAGAGACGAGACAAGAAACCGTGTGTCGGTGGTGGTTTCACGCTGGAGGAGGAGGTGCCAGGGAAGAGGCCTCCCAGCCCTCTTTTAGTAGACCCTCTGACTGACCTACAGAGACAGTTGGTCCAGGCCAAGGCTGACAAGGTGAGCAGCCAGCCACTGTGTGTGCAGCTACTAGTGTGTGTGTGTGTGTGTGTAGGACCATGACAAAGCTCAGGACCTGAGGCACAGGATATGGGTACTACAAGACACTCTGCAACTTGGACAACCACCGTAGGTCATATAGTGGTAAGCATGTTGTTACAGTATGACCACTCTCAGGTCTAGCGCTCCGGCAGTGGATCTCGGGGCTCTCATCTCACACACTCCACCTAAGGTACCCCCTCTTCACACCTCACACACACACACACCTCACACCCACACATACCTCACACTACACACACAGCAGCCCCAGGCTACAGCCTCCTCTGATCCGACAGAGAAGAAGCTGCTCAAGCTGAGAAGGAAGATGGAACAGATAACTTCCCTCAAACAGAGAGTGGCCAATGGAGAGAGCTTGGAGAGGACACAGGTAATGTAGTGACCCATGGTGTACAGCCTGTATCCCCCTCCCCCATCATGCAGCTACTCAAGATAAGCACAGAAGAAGAGGTACAGGAAGAAATAGATATTATAGAGGAACTGCTCAGAACACAATCTTTTATTTAGATGTAATTTTTTAAATGATGTGTAACATTTGTTGGAGCCCTAATTCGTCATTTTTCTCTTGCATAAATTTCAATGTTACATAAACCGTTTTCTAATGACAATGTTATTAAGTCAATCTAACACAAGCTGAGTGGTACAAACGATAAAATGTTACTTAGCTATAAAAAGATGATGAAGTTTGTTATGTCTTTGCTTTACTAATAATACCTTCTTTGCGGTCTCGCTTGCCCAGCTCTAACAGTGTTCATTTGTATGTTGGCTTGACCAGTGTACTGTGCTTGTCGTGTTTGTCTTGCATGTGTGCGTGGGCGTTGGCCTTGACGAGATACTCCATTGAAGGTCATCATTCTGTTAGCACCAGCCCCCCCATTGCTCGCTGGCCGGGGGGGATTGGATCGACTGCTCGACTGGAACGTTTGATGGTAAGGTTGTGCAGGACGCATCATAGGAATCATGACTGGTACAACTTGCACCAACGGTCTTCCTTTGTTCCTCTTTTGCTTCCTTTTCTTTTTCTTTAGTTGCGGATGGTGGCTTGGATCCAATACGTCTTCTTCTTCGTCCTCTTCTTCAGGAATGGAGTCCAGCTCCTCGTGGCGTGGTGTAGCTCGTAACATGGAGTCGTCAATGTCGTCCTGTGTCAGCTCATCTCCTTCAATCTTCACTCGGAAGGGGCTTCCCGGAACGTGCAAGTCGGTCCATTTGATGGTAACCAAGTACTCTCCAGGTTTCCGTGGGTCATAACGAGCTATCAGTGTTCTCACATCTCGCTGATCGGCTGGTTTGATATCGATTTTGAATGCATCTTTAACTCCATGCAGCCTCACTTTGAGCGTGCCTGCTCCAGCATTTCTAGTCTCGATAGTGAATGAACTTGCTCTTCCAACCTGGCCATCCTCTAAACCAGGTCCAAAAGCCCTGCATTTTGAAGCATCTGCTCCAGGAAACACTTTGAGGAGAAAAGGACTTGCTTGGATGTGCTTTCCAGACCACTTGACGCTCACACGGTACTTGCCGTGTCGTACTGGATCCAACATGATGTCCCAGGCGCCCTTCTTGTCAGCCTTAGCCATGTACACTCGTGCCTCTGATCCTCCTGGACCCACTGCTTTCACGCTCAGTGAACCAGTACCACCCTCCGAAGCATCAACCGTGAAATCAATCGGTTTGCCAATAGTTAGAACTGCTTGTGGCTCAGTGGCTGGTCCGTACATGTAGCAGTTTAGAGCGTCAGGTCCGGGTGTGGCCGTCAGTCTGAAGGGACTGCCAGGAATATGGTGACCTCCTGCTAAGATCGTGACAAGATAAGCACCTGCTAGTTGAGCAAGGTATGCAATGTTGTACGTGCCATTGGAATTATCTCGAGCTCGGACTTTGCACTCCACATTGTTGACAACTCCGGCTACTTTGATTTGCAGATTTCCGTCTTCTAGTAGTCCTTCTTGTTTGGCCAGAACCACGAACTGAGCAGGTACTCCAGTGTATGCTTCCTGCAGTCCACTACCAGTGGCACTGATGCCTTTAGAATCAAATGCAGACACAATCATTTGAAAGGGGCTCTTAGGGATGTCAAAACCGCCGTATTGTATAGTGATCTCGTGATTACCAACTTCCCACGGTGTGAATCGAACAGCATATGTGTATTCATCAGTAGAGCGAATGTCAGCCGTGTACTTTGCACTTGGTCCGGAAGCTTTCACCGTTGGCTTGATTTCATCGCTTTCTTTGCCCATTATGACAACTTTGAATTCCACTGGCTTTCCAACAACACCTGTCTTGAGGTTTCCGCCAGCTCGGCACTTTTTTGGATCGCATACGGTAACTCGGAACGGATTGCTTGGAATAAACGAGTCATGGAATTGTATTCCGACGAGGTAATCACCACTTTTCTGTGGTGTAACTTCGAGCGTTTGCATACCGTTCTTGTTGACAGGAAGCACAACAGTATCGAATGGTGCTGCTCCCACACCGTCTGCTGAGACAAACTCCAAATCTCCAACTCCAGCGTTCTTCATGTCCACAGTGAACTTGTATGGATCTCCCATCTTTAAGTACTTGGGAAGCAAACCCACCGGCTTGCATTGAGAGGGGTCTGCCACTTCCACTTGGAATGGACTACCCTCAACGAGCATGTTGACACAGGCCACTTCAATACGATACACTCCAGGCAGTGTGGGCGTGAACGTAGCATCACCTTTGTTACCGTCGATCTTCTTGAATCGGATAGGGATCTGTATATCATCGAGGAAAGCCGTCATGAGCAGTACATCAAGAGAGGCTCCCTCAGCTGCAATACTGAACGTAGCTCCTTCAAACGTACGATAGATTTTCTTG
Organism: Halichondria panicea; assembly: GCF_963675165.1. NCBI lineage: Eukaryota > Metazoa > Porifera > Demospongiae > Suberitida > Halichondriidae > Halichondria > Halichondria panicea. The sequence goes on from NC_087387.1 coordinate 106,983, forward strand.
ATTGGTTTCTTTGTCACTCGATAGTTGCCGCTATCCACAACCGTGTAGGGTATCGACAAATGACGGAGCTCATCACAGTTCCAGAATACTCTGAGAACAGGTTTGCCTGGTTTTGTGGGTGTGTATTCGAGTGTTAGAGTGGAGTCTGGTTGCTTCCGAACGAGGGCTTTGATTTCGGTCCCATCGTTGTAGTCCAAACTGGCCTCTAGTGTTCCAGGCCCAGCCTTCTTAGCCTGGAGACTCAGGGAGATGGGGACGTTGACTCGGCAAAGCTTCGAGTGGTGCTCAAAGTCGATGAAACGTATGAGAGTGGAATCGGTGACGTTGATTGTGAATGGGCTGTTTGGAATGGGAGTGTCGGACCAGAGGATGTCGATATGGATGGTACCAGAGGACGGTGGGGTGTACGAGATCATGGCCACTGCAGGAGATATTTCACTGAACGAGAACTTGACTTTCTCCCCATCATTGTAGTAGGCATCGATGGATAGTTTCCCTGGACCTGCTTGGGTTGTGTCAATCTGGAACCGTGTCTGTTTGAGAGTGGTAGCCTTCGAAATACCATCTCCAGTTACTCGTATCTCGTCCGGTAGAGCTCTTAGTTGTCCCGTTCTCAGCCGCAGGATATAGGTCATAACTTGCAGCTCCTCCACTTGCGCCTTGGCTAGCTGATCGGGCTTCAGGTTGGGTTGAATGCCTAATCTCCTGTCGCAAGCATCGAAAATCGTCTGAATGTTTTCTACTCTTTTCTCGGGATTTATAGCATCTCCAAAAGCCTCTGGTAGAAGGTAGGGGAACCGTGCTTCAGTGAGTGCAGCGAGGGCCCGTCCATCCGACCAATCACTGATGAAGTTGGACACACCAATATGGGGGATTTGTTTCTTGACCCACTTGAGCAGTTGAGCTTTGGCTGGCTCTACAAAGTACGAGAGATACGTCATCATGCTCAGTTCATCCATTGAAGAGTTGGATAGGTCGTCAGCCGATATCAGTTTGGGGATCTTGAGATGATCGTGAGCGACTTTTAATCCGAGGAGACAGTTACCACGACGCTTGGTGGGGTCAAGGGTCATGACGTTAGAGGCCAATCCTGGTTTCACCTCGTTGATTAGTGCAACCAAAGCTCTGTAGAAAAGTGTGTATAGTTAAAACAGTATTATTATAATGATAATTATTGCAAACCTTCCATCGCTCCAATCAGATGTGACGTTGGATATTTTCCAGGAGGGTAGGAGGGCTTGCAACCATTCCACCATGACCACCTTGGTGGAGACACGAGTGCCTGTACATGAGGAATGTCAGCATTCTAATAATTATACTGTATGGGGTTTAATTATATAATGAGGTATGTAAATCACTCGTTTGGGATGCCAACTATTGCATGCATGTTTGGTTCAAAGTGGGTCAATGATTAACTTCCAGAAAAGCAATGAATGCTATCAAAACTGCTTAATTCATGAAGTGTGCTTCTGGAGCATTATAGTTATGGCCATACCAGCTCTTTAACTTACCTATCATTCTGAGCTGGTATTTCTGAACGAGGGTCCAAATAAGCCCCAGAATGAGCTTGAGGTCACCGTTGAAGATGTTGTGGCTCCCTGCGAGAATGGAGAGCATACCAATGAGTAATTATATGCAGCAGAGAGCCTAGCTAATGGAACTACTGGATATGCTGAATAATGTACGCACACAAACGCACACGGACTTTTTTGTAGATCTATATTGCTACGTAGCTAAATTATTTCACGAGATTGCTCTCACCAATTCCAATGACTTTGATTTTCTCTTTATGTAGGAAATCAAACACCAGGTCTAGGTTGACCATCTTGTGAGCTGTTACCTTCGGGTTCTTAGTGTACCCTCTGATCTTCTTCTTTGTCAGGTTCTCGAGCAACTTGATGAGTATGATACCATCTCCCAGGTCTGTCCCTAGGTCAGCCACCTTGCGCAGGGTAACCAGGTGCAGTCCAGCCTTTATGGTAGCTTTGCCAGGCTTGATACGGTCATTCACCCAGTTGGTGAAGGTAATTTGCTGCAGATAGAATGAACACAGAGGGAACACATTATTACATGAGATGGAACAAATTTGGGCATTGATGGCCAATGCTGCAAACCAGCCCCTCCCCTCAGACTTGCAGCTCTAGGCTGTAGCTATGTCTAGACTCTTACCTCTGTACTGCACATGGACCTGTCCATTGCTGTAAAGCTATTGGCAGATTCCAGTCCCTCATAATAGGGCTCCAGCTCTGTGTGCAGACTGAGTGTTGGAGAGAGAAGGGTAGTAGTTGAATAGCTGTCACCAGCCTCAGAGAAATGCACTGCCGAGCCAGTCGTCTGCAATGATGCCACACTTCTGGAGGAAATCTGGCCATTGTCTGGCCAGTGTCCAATAGGAGGTGGGGATAACGCAAAGGTAGTCATTTTAATCAGCTAGCTACTATTAAACTTGTGTACCAGCCCCACCCCTCTTTCTGCACAATAGCAGACACACCCAACATCCAGAAATGTCATCAACATCATGAATAATCTATGAATTTTGTAACTAAGAAGAAAAACAAACACCCCAAAAAGAAAATAATAATAAATGAATGGCAAAACACAAATTAATGTCACTGAATGTTGAAGTGTTCTATGTGCTGTGTCTGATGGACTTGTAGAGTCTTCCCCAGAAGTATTCCTCGCACTCTTTGCGTTTAGCACTGAACCTGAGGCATGGATGACAACACAAATAGTGCTCACACTGATAGCTTACCGTGGATAGTCGAGGTAGTGTACGTGGGAGAGGAAGGCGGGTACCTTACACGCACGGTACAGAATAGGAATGGTTAGGTTCTTACGCACATCTGTGGGGGGGGGGGGGCGGGGTAACTTGTCAGTGCTATTCTAGCTACACATGCGTATTACCTGGGGATCTGATGAAAGCCAGGTTGGCCTCAAAGCCACACCACGGAGAGGAGATGTAGTCAGGTGACAGGATGATCACTGTACGTATGCAACCCTCCTTTATCATGTCTGAGATCTCCTCATGAAATGCTCGATCAGATGCCATACCTGCAGGGAATACACTCACTGTCTTGAGCCACTCCATTGGTCGACTCAACCACCAACACTTTAACCCCTTACTCACCGCTAGAGGGCACAAACACTTTAACCCCTACGTTCTCCACAAGCCTCAATCGGACTTCTTCTGCAAACCGTTCGTCCTCTTCAGCAAATGAGAGGAAGACATCGTATTTGTGACTCTGCAAGGACGCTACATCTTCACGGGGGGTCCCGGCTGTGGGGGGTAATGGAAGTGTGGTATACCATATAGCGGGTAATTTTCATTGTCCCAAATGTTCGTATAAACTACCAAGTCAAGTGTATTCGTATGTACAGCTCAGGAAACGTTGAACCTATTAATAATTTCGTAGTTTTAAAAACATTTCAGATGACGCTCTACAATACTAAACTAAGCCGCTATACAGTATGTATGTATGTATGTATGTATGTATGTATGTACAACCTCACCAGTCACAGATAGGTTGGCCAATCCCTCCGCCAGTCTCTCTGGGTCTATCTCCGTGGCAACCTGGACTTGGCGTAACCTCTGTATTTCGTCAGGGTCGAGTGCGGAGGGGTCAAGAGAGCTACACGGTGTGTGAGGACTGCCGCTAATGTGGGCAGGGCCTGAGGGTGGTGGGTGTGGTCATGTAAACAGTAGTGTCTTCCTTACGATTAGACAAGCTTGCTTTAGGGACATCAATATGTTCCACTCTCCGCTCTGGAGGAAGCAAATAATGACAAGAGGATATCAAACATACGCCCACACCTTTCTCCTTGTTGAGAATGTCGACGCCCTCCACACATCCGAGGGATTGCAGGAGTGAGGTGAGAGTGGTCAGGCTAGCATCACACCCTACACACCACACACACACCCACACACACACACACACACTAGCATCACACCCTACACACCACACACACACTAGCATCACACCCTACACACCACACACACACTAGCATCACACCCTACACACCACACACACACACACACACACTAGCATCACACCCTACACACCACACACACACACTAGCATCACACCCTACACACCACACACACACCACACACACACTAGCATCACACCCTACACACCACACACACACACACACACACACTAGCATCACACCCTACACACCACACACACACTAGCATCACACCCTACACACCACACACACACACACACACACTAGCATCACACCCTACACACCACACACACACTAGCATCACACCCTACACACCACACACACACTAGCATCACACCCTACACACCACACACACACCCACACACACACACATTATAATGAACCTGAGAACATTAAACTACCGTACTGAATAGTGGAGTACGATACGTATAGTATGAGCTAAACCACACTCTGTTAATGTACCAGCATTATTCTCCCATCTCTCGAGCAGGGCCAGTGTGGGGGAGCGACTCCCTCTCAGAGACACTATCACTTCATAGGAGAAGCTCATCTTGTCAGCCAGGCCCTTCCAATCGAGCCCACGAGGGGAGTCCCTATCCAGCACCACGGCTAGCTGCCTCCTGGCTAAGTAGCCCACCTCCTTGTACAGTTTACTCATGCTAAGCTAGCCACATGGTATAGTAGATGGGCGTGCCCGTGGATCGACAGGCACGCCCATCTAATGGCATAAGTGGGTAGTGAAAAATTGACCTCACTCACTCAATGCTAAACTGAGGGAATGAATTCTGTGGAACCACTTCAGAAATAATTTCGAATATGATAATCCATGCTCTTATCATTTTTTTCTCCATGTCACAAATGCTCTGTGATTCCAGTCAGCACCTCGTAAAGACTACATGTATAATTATATACAATCAGTTATAATTTTACTCCTCGGCAACCTGTAATTTCAGGCTTGCCTTCAGCTACCTTCCACACTATTTTATGTCAGTCTTCAACTATGATATTATGTAATACCTTATTATTATTATTATTATTATTATTGTCATTCATTTTCATTGAAATTCATTGCACAAATGCTATTCAATACTAATTTACGTGGGGTCATTTCACATGATACAATGAGAATGTACAATGTCAGTTGCTTGCTGACTCGTCCCCATTTGGTTTGTCCACAGGGGGCTGTACAGTGGGTGTGGTCTCTAGGGGTGCAGTGGGTGTGGTCTCCAGGGGTGGTGTGACTGACTCAGTAAGAGCATGGATGTTGTACTTGCATAGCTTGTGGAAGTCCTTCACTACACTCAGACAGCACAGGTTCTGGATATGAGGTTAGTATTCGTCTATATAAATTATATACACAATGAACCTTTATGATCTCCACGACAACGGTCAGCTCTGGGTTGCTAAGATCAACGGTGTGTTTATATTCATCGTTATTGGTAACTAGGTCAGCTACTAGCTTGATGACATCATCTCTCTTCAACACATTGTTGTTCCTGGCCTTGTACGTTATAGCAAACTGAGGGGGAGCAATTTAGCAACACATGGACTACACATGCATCCTCACCTTAATGACCTTGTCAGGGTCGGCATGGAAATGTGGCTCCAGTACAACTGTAGCATGCTTAGTGATATCGCTGTCGTTAGCATGACACACATTGACCACAGGGATCAGTCTCTGACAATATCTTGATACCCTCTGACCCTTGACTAGTACATCTGACAATACACTGTGTACTAGATGACACGGTTCAATGGCAGGAGAGCACGATATGAACAACACATTCCTAGCACCACTGCTAACAGACTGGAACCTTCTCTCTCCTTGTTTCCTTCCCTTGAGATCAGCTACCTCTTTAGCGAGGGAAGTGGCTACATCATCTTCCTCTAGCGCCTGCTCATCGGCGGCAGGGGAGGGGAACTCCGGACCGTACAGTTTGTCGCCAAACTGGAGGGGGGTCAAGGGTCAAGTAATATTAGTGGCAGACAAGTTGACTGCTCGTTAACAAATTACAGGCTCTCAAGATAGCGACACAAACATCAGAACGTTTAATCAATGGTTTGGAGCCTCTTTCAGCTGCCATAACTTGAATTTCGTGGATCCAACGTTAATAATTTTATGATTTTCTGAAAGCTTAGAAAAGGCCTTTCAAATGGTGTCATCAAACTTCGTATTTGAGAGATAAAAGAATTGCCAATTTGGCGATACCATGGATAACTAGTGTTCAAGCTGGCGCTGTGCTAATGCCTCTCGCCATGTTTTTGCTTTCGCTTAAAAGTATTAGAGTGTTATATTAGTATTAAAGTTAGCTTATCTATATAAAGTCACTGAGAAGAAAAGACTTATTTTCATGCATCTATTGTTGTATTATGTGGCTTACCAGGATCTCAAGAAAGAAGAAAATTGATTCTTCCAGGATCTGTAGTTCAGTGTATATAATATCTAAGAAGAAAAGACCTGTGTACATGCATATTGTTATCTATATTGTTATATGGTAGTGTTTTGTGGCTTATATACCAGGCCCTCAAGACAAAGATGATTCTGCCAGGAGGATCTTGGGATATTATTTTTGGGGAATGAGCGCGCATGCGCATTACATCCACAGGAATAATTAAAGGGTGTGTCCAAAGAGATCAATTTCACAAATGGCTACTGCTAGCGAGCTGTTTTAAAAGATATTTTCTGAGTATTGTAGCTAACAAAAAGCTAGCGCTTTAGTGCAAGGCTAACTCATATGTTGAATAGAAAGTTTGTGCGGACAGATGATGCTATGAAAGATTCTGAAGAGACTGCAACAGCCTTCAATGTGAGTCAAACTAGCCATAACTCGAGAAAGAAGCTTTAGTTTGCTAATCCACGAATCAAAATCCAAGAGAACGTGGCTAGAAGCCTATAGAAGCTGTTAGTTTTCGTTACATTGCAACCGTTGAGCAGTTATAGCTGGAATACACACACACACACACAGACAGACACACACACAGTCAGCTTTACCGTATCCCTCGTGCGGCTACGCCTCGAGGCATAATAATAGCCCATGGTCTGAGGCCGAAAAATGTCAAATTTAGGCTCCAAAGAAGTTTTGGATTGAAACACATCATTTGAAAGGTCTCTTTCTAAGCTTTCAGAAAATTAGAATATTTTTGACATTGGATGAACGGTACTCAAGTTAATGGCTGTTGAAAGATGTTCACCCTCCACAATTTAATCAATGGTTCGGGGACTCTTTCAGCTGCTATAACTTGAATTCTGTGGATCCAATGTCAAAAATTTTATGATTTTCTGAAAGCTCAGAAAAAGACCTTTCAAATGGTGTCATCAAACTTTGTATTTGAGAGATAAAAGTATTTGCCAATTTGGCGATACCATGGAGCCCATGGTCCGAGGCCGAAAAATGTCAAATTCAGGCTCCGAAGAAGTTTTGGATTGAAACACATCATTTGAAAGGTCTCTTTCTAAGCTTTCAGAAAATTAGAATATTTTTGACATTGGATGAACGGTACTCAAGTTAATGGCTGTTGAAAGATGTTCAACTACAATTCTTCCAATGGTTCGAGCACCTTTTCGGCTGCCATAACTTGAATTGCGTTGAAACGATTTTGTGATAATTATATTATTCGAACACAAATTACATGCAGGCTCTCAAAGATAGCTACCATAAACATGACGTACGTACCTGATTGAGGAGATTGTACGCCTCAGGCAAACAGAGCTTCTCCTGATCTCCAGTGGTGATGAGGACTCCCTGCATACCACTGGCCAGCTCATGACGTGTTGTACGCCTCTGTATGTACACCAATGAGTGAATGATTTGCTAGCTGGCTTATGCGATCAGAAGAACACTACGTCATGTTGTGTTTATGAGTTAGTTCTGTGCTTACCATATATTTTTTGCCAGATGATTTATTGTAGAATCCCTTTCCTTTGTTCCTCTGCCTCTTGCCGAGGCTTCCATTCTCCGATGATAAATCAGCCATATAGAAATAATACCAGCTAGCTAGCACATGGAGAAGTGGTAAATACGCACTCTCGCATCAGTCTATCATAGTCTATCATACTTGACTTTCTTATGAATCTTATTTACAATTTTTATGCCTCTGACTTCCTTTCAATTTTATAGTTGTATATAGCACACACACAACACACACACACACAACTATCACAGTCTAGTGGAAGGTTCGTTTGGTTCGTTCGTTGATTGTGGGGGGCTATGTTGGGGGTATGTGAGGCTATGTGGGGGGTCCACTATGACCTCCAGCAGCTCGTCCCTCTCATCAAGCACGCACAGTCTGGGTATACCATGGGGAAATGTCAGTGCACTAGCGGCAATCAAGGAGTCATCTTCATGGGCCACCTCGTAATAGCCCACCCCCTCATCGTCCAATGAAGGGACTTCCCCTTTACCCCCCGCGAGGATATGCTGTAGGTAGACTGTCGTGTCACTATCTGTATTGCTGATCTCAATATCTTGAACGCTGACATCTTGTCCCAGTATGGAGTCAGGTGAGTTAATGAGACTGCTTCTAGACAGAATGTTCTTGAGGAAGACAGTAGTGTCAGTGTCCGTGTTGGTGACTTCAATATCATCTTCTTGTACACAGTTCAATAATGGCCGTACAGTAGACACACCATTCTCATCCATTACCCAGTTCTTGACACTGTTCACCATTGGAGCAGTTGTCCCATCCTCCATATCTTGGCTTTGCTCCGACAGTGACTCTAGTTCACTCAGGAACTTCGCTGGTGTATCAAATGTTTCCAGAGCTCCTATTGTGACACTCTTGCGTAGCTTGTGTTTGGGTTGTATCCTCTCCACTCTGCGCATGTCACTCGAACTAAAGCGTCTTGAAATCTGACTTGGATGTTTTTTTGTTTCGGCGAATCGTGGATTGATCTTTGTTCCGTGTGATATTGTCAGTTCTTCCAGACTGCGTTTCAGTTTGTGCGCTGGGTTGGGGTCTCTGGTGTCAATCCTTGATCGTACCTCCTTCGTACTCTGCATAGCAACGCATAGCAACGCATTGTACGTACAGATCCCCTTACCTTTGATCTCGGCACTGTAGAGGCTGTTAGCGTTGTGGGCGGTTCCACTGTAGACTATAGAATAATAACAGTATTGTACATACACTGGGAATAAACCAACACTCCCTTACATGAGGTCTTGGAATACGGGATGCAACTTTGGAGCCTCGAGACTTGCTTGCAGAAGCTGCCTCTTCTTTTAACTTAGAGCCACCGCCTCCTGTTGCAACAAACCAGCCAGTCACACACACACCACACTGTGTAGCTTACCTGGTGTATGAGAGATGTTATCTAGTGATCCAACTCTTGACTTGACTGACTTGTACTTGGTGGCAGTGGTTGGCTGGACACGGCGAAAGCAAAACTGATTGTAACAAGTTATGAAAACCTACAACAGTGTCATTACTACATTGAAGACAATGCAAACTGAAGAGTTACTATACACACACACACACCAGCAGCAACCATGCTATAGCTAGAGTTAGTATACACACACACACACACCAGCAGCAACCATGCTATAGCTAGAGTTAGTATACACACACACACACACACACACACACACACACCAGCAGCAACCATGCTATAGCTAGAGTTAGTATACACACACACACACACCAGCAGCAACCATGCTATAGCTAGAGTTAGTATACACACACACACACACCAGCAGCAACCATGCTATAGCTAGAGTTAGTATACACACACACACACACACACACACACACACACACACCAGCAGCAACCATGCTATAGCTAGAGTTAGTATACACACACACACACACCAGCAGCAACCATGCTATAGCTAGAATTACTATACACACACACACCAGCAGCAGCTATGCTATAGGTACTACAGCTTACTCTGGGCGGTAGTTGTGTGGTGGAGAGGCTTCTCTGAGACCGTAGGATGGGTCCACTCTTGTGCAGCGAAGGAGTGCTATGGTAGGTCCTGGGGGGTCTTGACTGCAGCAGGGTGGGGGGTCTTGATTTGATTGTATATTATATAGCAAGACTAAACAACCATACAGCGCCTACTACTGGTATGCACAGTGGTATGCTGCACTTTGTAATGAGGCAATGTGTCTCCTGTTACAGTTAAACAGCTACACTCCTAGGAATGCTATAGTCTACAAGCTGTTGACAATAGAGCAGCTCTAGCAATGAAGGATATAGATAGTTGGCTATAAGGTGTGAGTGAGTGGGGGTGTACCAGCATCTACACTAGCTGCCACTGGAAGTGTTCCTATCAACACATCCGTCACTATAACACCTAGCTTTGGTTGCAACACACACACTCACACGTTCAGTGTACTTGTTAGCTCCTGTTGCTGTGTCATCACCGTGCTTGCCTCCACTGTATACCTTAGCCTTGACGTGGCTGTAGTCAGCACGTCTAGTTGTCACGGCAACCAATGGCACGGCCTTATCTCGAGAGGCTGGACTGTAGCTACGGTCAATAGTAATTAATAAATAAGGTGTGAATAAGAGTGTGTGTGTACCTAGTGTTCCGAGTGTTGACCTTTGCACCTATGTGGTCTGTACGTGGGATTGTCTCGTGTTGTGGTAGCAGAAAGAATGGAATATTCCTCATTGTGAGTCTCTCCTCTGGTGTGATGGAGAGGTCACGGGGGTCAAGCAACTCACTGCAGCGCCAGGGATAACCATGACAACCATGAGAGATCAGTATGGAGTGATATTGCAATATGTACGTGTGTTGGTTGGTTTAAAGATGCAATGGCAAGTGTTATATTATAGCTACACATTTCAGCCATAGTTTACTATAAAAGCAACAAGCTACAGTGTGTACAGAGAAAGGGGGCGGGGCTGGTCGGTTGCAAACCCCTGCAGCTATAGTGCAGTATGCTCCACACACTCACCTCACAAGACTCTGATACAACTCATCCTCTTCTCTCTGTCTTCCAGCGGCCATCGCTGTGTCCGTGGCTAGCTCTTTAGCATGCAATGGAGGACAAAGAAATGCTGCCTCAGCAAGTCTCACATGATCCCCCTCGTGGCTAGCTCTGGTAGTGATACAATGGCTACTACTCTTGACTGCACTCCTGGCGACACTGACTACCTCAAGACAGTCCTACTCCGCCTCTACGCTCGTCTAGGCGAGGGAACTCTCACCATTAATGAAGGTATTAAAGTACTGGATGATTTGTACTTATACAATTAATTACGTACAACCACAAGAAATAATTAAGCTATAAATAAAATTTAATTTGCAGTAAATAATAAATGCTAATGCTAATACGTGTGTACAAGGTTGTGATGATGGTAGACTGGCACTGAGGTTGTCTGATGGAGGTGTCCTGTCATCGTCCAATGAGATTTGTCGATACCTGTGTGCGGAGGGTGGGCGTGATGATCTATGTGGGGGGGACCCTTGTCGTCAAGCACTCGTTGATTACTGGCTCGGCTGGGAGGCTGGACAACTGAAGGTAGTCACAACTCACACACACACACACCACCCCCTCGCACACACACACACCCTCACACACACAAACACACGTGTCCAGAGCTGTGTCCGCTCTTCACTGGTGTCTGGTCGTCCATCACATGATCTACTAGCGTGTCTCGGTCGACTAGAAGGTCATCTCAATACAGGAAGTGGGCGGAGTCTTGTTGGGGACCAGCCCACCCTGGCGGACATTGTAGTATGGTCTACACTCTACGTCCTGCTAGCCCCTGATGCTCCAGACAGTGAGTGTACAACCTGGGGTATTTAGAACATTATACGAAAATTAAATAATAATAATTTTTTATTATTATTGTACATGACCGGCCATTCTGAGCTGTACGAATATTTAGAATAATACAAAAATGTGCATAATTGCCACAATATATGGTATTTAGATCCCGTGTATGTGCAGGTTTCCATGGTGACTACCCTCGGGTGTGCAGTTGGTTCATATCGCTAGCTCAGCTTGAAGAGTTCACAACCTCTGTATGGAAGGCGTCCTCTGATAGAGGGTACGACCTCTTCAGGACCATCACCCTTCGTCTAGGGGGGGCTCGGAACACTCCAATTAGTGCACACCCTCCACCCGTCAAAAGTGCACCAGTTAACAAGCCAGTACACAAACCAGACACAGTGAGTTTAGATTCTTGAGATCAGATATTTTCAATTTTTCTGTTCTATTTAGCCTGCTGATTCATCAGCTGATCATGTGATTACTGCCGCTGAGTGTGCGGAGGTTAAAAGGGTGTGGTCTCACGGTCTAAACCACGCCCCCAGACCTGTCAAGAGAGACCATCCAATGTGTGTGTTGCTATGGTTGTAACTATGCATGTACATACTGCCCCGCCCACTCAGACTACCATTACCAGGAGAGCGGAACATTCTCATAACCAGTGCTCTACCTTACGTCAACAATGTCCCTCACCTTGGTAACATCATCGGCTGTGTGCTCAGTGCTGACGTCTTTGCAAGGTAAGCTACGAGCTTGCCTCACATGTACCCTCTGTCCCTCATTTGAAATGTCTTCTTCTAAGCTTATGAAATTAGGTTAACGATACTAAAATTACGAGACGTTCATGGCAACTTACATGACTCTTCTTGTGTTCCCCTGTTAGATACTGTCGACTAAGGAACTACAACATTCTCTACATATGTGGTACTGACGAGTATGGGACAGCTACAGAGACTAAAGCTCTCGAGGAGGGAATTTCCCCTCAGGTGGGTGTGGCTGCTTATATTACCATGGTTACGTATAGCGGCTGCAGGAGATATGTCAGAAGTACCACGACATCCACGTTGAGATCTACAAGTGGTTCAACATCCAGTTTGATCACTTTGGTCGTACCAGTACCCCCCAACAGACTCAGTACGTAACCCCACCCACACACACACTCCTCACACCCATACACACACACCTCACAAACACACTTCGCACACACCACCACACACACTTCACAGGATAGCGCAGGACATTTTCTGGCGACTCAAAGAGAGAGACTTTATTTCCGAAGAGACGGTTGAACAATTGCAGTGTCAGCAGTGTAACATGTACGTGTCAGACCACACCCACTAACTGTGTATAAGCCCACCCCCTCAGGTTCTTGGCCGATCGTTTTGTAGAAGGAATTTGTCCGTTTTGTTCATACGAGGTACACTATATAATGTTGGCATGTTACTATGGTTACCCGCTAATATTAGGACGCCCGCGGTGACCAGTGTGATAAGTGTGGAAAGCTCATCAACGCAATCGATCTAAAGGTATCACAAATCCTGAGTCAGCAATTCTCACACTTATTGTTTGGTTGCTATAGTCACCGCGTTGTAAGGTGTGTTCCCGAAAACCAAGGGTCATGACCTCTGACCACCTCTTCCTGGACCTCTTCAAGGTAACCACACCCACCACTGTGTGGGGGGGGCACTAGTACATGTAAGCACTTATAATTATACCCCCCACAGCTTGAGAAGTCTGTTGATGAGTGGTTCCAGAGCTCGTCTAAGAAAGGTACGTACATATATTTGGAAATGTAAAATTAATATTGTGCAATAGGTCTACGTCAACTATTCTGAATACAAGTTAACTTGCGTAATAATTGATACTAAAATTACTCGATAATTATACGTTTAATAATACCACCATTGTTCAGGACTGTGGTCTGTTAATGCTGAGCAGATTACTCGCTCGTGGTTGAGGGACGGACTCAAGCCTCGCTGCATCACCAGAGACCTCAAGTGGGGCACGCCCGTCCCTCTGCAAAGATACACTGACAAGGTCTTCTACGTCTGGTTTGATGCTCCTATAGGGTCAGTACTCGAGCTGTTGTGTGTGCTCACTTTGATTGTCTGTAACTCTTATGTCATTTTGTAGCTCTTTGGTGTGCTTAAAGCAACGAGCCAATAGAGACCTACTCTACATTGTTCATGTCTGTGTTCTCCGTGTGTGTAGGTACCTGTCCATCACTGCGTGCTACACTGATCGCTGGGAGGAGTGGTGGAAGTCACCTGAGAATGTGCAGTGCTATCAGTTCATGGCTAAGGACAACGTTCCCTTCCACACGGTCGTGTTCCCTGCATCTCTGTTGGGGGCAGATGATCACTTTACTCTTCTCAACCATATCAGTGCCACAGGTACACACCAGCTAGCGCTTGTATGACCACATTTATTTGCTCAGTGAAGTGTGTTGAACACTGTCCCGCTCACACACACGTGCCCACACAGAGTATTTGAACTATGAGGACGGCAAGTTCTCCAAGAGCCGAGGTGTGGGTGTGTTTGGGACCAACGCTAAAGACACGGGCATACCAGCTGATATCTACCGCTTCTACCTCCTCTACGTGAGGCCAGAGTCTCAAGACAGCTCCTTCAGTTGGGACGACTTTGTCACCAAGAACAACTCTGAGCTACTCAACAACCTCGGGAACTTTGTCAACAGAGTCCTCATGTTCATCAAGAATAACTTTGGATGGTGAGACCACTCTCCCTTTCTTTGTATACTTTTTTTATTTGTTCGTGTAGTACCATTCCTGAGATGTCACTGACAGATGGGGATATAGAGTTTGTTGCCATGGTGACCCGAGAGCTTAGAGGCTACCTCAACTGTCTGGAGAATCTGAAGTGAGTCTATATAAATGTACGCTGTTTCCATGGTTACCATATGTGTAGGATCCGAGATGGATTGCGACACATACTAGCAATCTCTCGCCATGGCAACGTGATGGTACAAGGAGCTAAGCCGTGGGTACTAGTGAAGGGAACACCACAGGACAAGTGAGACACAGTTGGACTATTGTTGGTTTAGGTGGTTTTTCTCCGAACAGGGCCTATTTTGATGGCTACAGTTTATTGTCTGTAACTAAGTTGAGATTATACAAATTCGTATGCATTGTAGCTGGTTGATTAAGCCCCCCCCCCAGAGCTCGAGCTGGGTGTGTGTTGGGAGTGTGTGCCAATGTTGTGTGCCTCCTGTCAGTCATGCTACAACCCTACATGCCACAAGTTAGTCGTCGTATTCAAGAACAGCTGCAGGTAAGAGGAGGTGCTGCTGTGCTGACCACACCCACACCACACCCACTATAGGTATCCGAGGGTGTGAATGTGCTCACAGATAATCTCCTCCCACACATTCAACCAGGACACAGGATTGGAACAGTGAGTTTGAGCATCTTTAGTTCCATTCGTCCAATCATGTGTTAAAACTGAATGTCTATTTTAAGGAATCATTTTAATGTGTGCTGTACATGTGTATGCACATATTATTATTATTATTGCCCACTGTCCACCCTCGTGTGTGTGTGTGTGTGTGTGTGTGTGTGTGCGTGTGTGTGTGTGCGTGTGTGTGTGTGCGTGTGTGTGTGCGTGTGTGTGTGTGCGTGTGTGTGTGTGTGTGTGCGTGTGCGTGTGCGTGTGTGTGTGTGTGTGTGTGTGTGTGTGTGTGTGTGTGTGTGTGTGTGTGTAGCCAGAGCCACTGTCCACCCTCGTGTGTGTGTGTGTGTGTGTAGCCAGAGCCACTGTCCACCCTTGTGTGTGTGTGTGTGTGTGTGTGTGTGTGCGTGTGCGCGTGTGCGTGTGCGTGTGCGTGTGCGTGTGCGTGTGTGTGTGTGTGTGTGTGTGTGTGTGTGTGTGTGTAGCCAGAGCCACTGTCCACCCTCGTGTGTGTGTGTGTGTGTGTGTGTGTGTGTGTAGCCAGAGCCACTGTCCACCCTTGTGTGTGTGTGTGTGTGTGTGTAGCCAGAGCCACTGTCCACCCTCGTGTGTGTGTGTGTGTGTGTGTGTGTGTAGCCAGAGCCACTGTCCACCCTCGTGTGTGTGTGTGTGTGTGTGTGTGTGTGTGTGTGTGTGTGTGTGTGTGTGTGTGTAGCCAGAGCCACTGTCCACCCTCGTGTGTGTGTGTGTGTGTGTGTGTGTGTGTAGCCAGAGCCACTGTCCACCCTTGTGTGTGTGTGTGTGTGTGTAGCCAGAGCCACTGTCCACCCTTGTGTGTGTGTGTGTGTGTAGCCAGAGCCACTGTCCACCCTTGTGTGTGTGTGTGTGTGTGTAGCCAGAGCCACTGTTCACTAAGATTGAAGATGGAGTGGCGCAGAGTCTGAGGGAGAGATTTGCTGGGAAGCAAGGGGGTGTGGCCGCTACCATGACAACCAACACTGTAGATCTTCAGAAACAGCTGGACGATCAAGTGAGTATCACATTACCTGGTACAGTTGACGTAGTGTGTGTGTGTGTGTAGGCGGTGTTGGTGAGACAATTGAAATCTCAAGGGGGTGTGGCCAAGGATAAGGTTGACAAGGAAGTGAAGAAGTTACTGGAACTGAAGAGCAAACTTGGTACATTATATATTTGAGTGTGCTATTGTCATCTTTACTTTGCCCCACCCCACCTCATGCAGGAGTTGCACCAGCCGGGAAAGACAAGAAATCCAAGAAAGGAAAGAAATGAGCAATTCCTCTGCAGGAATAAATTCATGGACTGTAAAAATCAAAATTAATACAAAAACAATTTTTCATCTGATTTCCGGTATAATTATGGTTTTATATGGATGGCAGTTATATGGTTTATAAGTTCATAGTTCAAGCCTGGCCCTATTATCGTTTAATGTGACGTATTATGCTCTACAATGATGATAAACTGAAAAACTTTATGCTATTGACAGGAATTGAACTGGAACCGATCTATAACGCTACTACTACCTGGAGTGAACATCATGATAATAATACAATCTGAATGTAAGTGTTCCAGTCAGTATCAAGTGTTGGTGGCTCTTCCCTTGCCTAGTTTATAGGCTCTCACGATAGCTTTCTCCTCCAGTTGTCTGTTGAGCCGTGCTCTAGACATCCTCTTCCTCTTTGTAACCTCCCCACCTCCAAGGAGACCTTTGACCTGTCTCTCTAACAAAACACTCACATTGAAATCATCAGGCATCTGTGTAAGGGTTTGTGTACATGTGGGTGTGGTTAGAGTGGGTGTACTCACCTGCACATAGCGTATCTGGTTGCCATGGATGAACAACTGCTCGTACTCCACACTCTCATCCTACACACACACACACACACAGTGTATATATTGCATGATACTGCATATAAACTTACATTCAGTTTTCTCAGTGTTGATTTGGTCAAGGTGACACTGTAGGAAAAGGATGACTGTATTGAGGAGCACACACACGATCAACTTACTTCATATTGGAGTCAACCATAGCCACAGTTCCACACACAGTCAGCTCATTACGCAGCTCTATGATAGTGGGGCGACCTGCCATCGCCTGAAGGAGACACACAAGACTCTTGGCAGAGTTATACCTCTCTGTCTTAGTGAACAACCCTGGAGCAGCCATTTTCCAAGTCCATTAGGAAGTTGTTGAGGTAATGATCTTTACCCACTATCCAGCCAAAGTGTTTTGCTTGACGATCTTTACCAATATTAAAGCATGGCCACCACTAAAGATGAGGAAAAAAAGTTTCTACTGGTGTTTGGTAGTGAAACAGGCCAAGCCAAAGCCATTGCAGAGATCATCAGAGACAAGGCCCTAGAGAGAGGCCTGCTACCTGACACACTCTGCTTCAGTCAATATAACAAGGGGGTATGAGATGCATACATGTACTTGTATTATGATACCTGCAGTATTAATCATACACACTGAGTGCTTTATCTGGTACTCGATTATAAGCGTATTAGTAGATATTGCCCCTAGTAACGATGATTATTAATATACATTGCTTCTTAGTTCAAGCTGCCTACTGAGCGTGCGCTGGTGGTGGTTGTGAGTACTACGGGAGATGGGGATCCCCCCGAGACTGTGAGGAAGGCGTGGCGTCGTCTCAAGGGGAAGTCCCTCTCGTCCGATCATCTCAAGCACCTCCACTTTGCTCTACTAGGTAAGCGCACTAATTGTCCCATCTAATTTATTCTTTTAATTGGCAGGTTTAGGGGATACTAACTATGATAACTTTTGTAACATGGGCAAAATGCTGAGTCAGCGATTATTGGAGCTCGGAGCGACTGCATTTCATCCTCCCGGATTTGCCGACGATGCAGTAGGGTGAGCTAACTAAATGGGTATGGCCTCACTGATAAAGCCCCACCCCTTTTAGACTAGAGGATGTGGTAGAGCCATGGATAGAGGGATTGTGGAGTCCACTCGTGCGCCTACTATCAGGAGAGGAGGACAGTAACCATGACAGCAACGCTATCTCCATGACAACTGAGCCAAGTGAAGAAGCTGTGGATACAATAGTTGAAAAGGAAACTACTTTGTTAACATCATCCCCCACTCGTAGTAGCCATGGCAACACTCAGACAACTGATGTACTAGTGAAGGATGTCATTGCGTCATTATCAGATGACCTTCAGAGGTGTACTTTGAACCCTGTGACCCCACTCTCCCTCCCCACACCACCCCCCTCATATCTCACAGTGACTCTAGGGGAGACAACAGACAACACGTTCCCGTTCAATAAGATACCTTATCGATTAGGCTCTCGGGTATCCATGGCAACTATTACAAGCTCAAAACAACTGACAAACGAAGGAGCTGTCAAAAAAACGCTAGAAATGTCTTTTAGAATAATAGCAGTGAGTTAATGCTGTCGTGTATACATAGACACACTACTGTCCACCCTTGTAGGATGACATGCACTACGAGCCTGGTGATGCTGTGGGGTTTGTGTGCCCCTCCCCCTTTTCTGAGGTCCAGTGGTTGCTACGGAGACTTGATCTAACCTCACACGCACAACAGCAGATCATGATATCCATCCGTGAGAATACAACCAAGAAAAGTAATATCTCATTATAATTATAGCAATTAATGGTGACAGTATCTGCCCTACCCCCACAGAGGCCACGCCCCCTTCCCACGTCCCCACCCCCTGCACAGTGGAGCAGCTATTCAGCCACTGTCTTAACATCAGAGCAGTCCCTAAGAAAGTACGTCTACAATAATTATAACCTGTTGTACCAGCCACTGCTATTACATGATAATACAAGTAAGTGACCATCATTATTATTATTAGCCGACTAGAAAAACATTTGCAGTAACTATGTGAAAAATTGCGCTGTACTTACAAGGAAGTTTCTGCGTGACTTATATTAATCTTATATGTCTCTCAGGCTTTTCTGTGTCTACTAGCAAAGCACTGTCGAGATGGAGGTGAGCAACGACGACTAGAGGAGCTCGCCAGCCGACAGTGTGGGGCACAATACACACGATTGTTCACAGAGCTGCGTACTGATCTCCTGGATCTACTCAACTCCTTTCCTTCTTGTCGACCTCCACTGGACATATTGATTGGTGGGAGTATAATCAACCGTTTCATATTACTTACTCTAATTAACTGAACTATTCACTTGCAGAGAATTTGCCGCGATTGCAACCACGCTACTACTCAGTCACCAGGTATATAGCACACACACACACACCACCCACACACTCACTCACTCCACTACACACACAAACACTCCACACAGCTCTCCCCTGACAGACCCGCACAGTTTGACAGTAGCTTTCAATGTGGAGCACCTCCCTCCGCGCTCATGGGGCGTGGCCAATAGGTGTGGTCTCGCTACAGGGTGGCTGGAGCTGGCAGCCAATCAGATTACAGTATCCCCTGTACAGGTATGTTCATACAACTAAATCTTAGACAATTTAGGTTATGTATTTTCTTGATTCAGATTCCAGTATTTCCAAGATCTCAGAATCCATTCCGACTGCCCCGCAACCCTATGACCCCCATCATCATGATAGGACCCGGCACGGGGGTAGCTCCCTTCATTGGCTTCCTACGGCATATGGCACAACAGAGAGTGGGTGGGGCCACTCAGAGGAGGGCGT
Organism: Halichondria panicea; assembly: GCF_963675165.1. Lineage (NCBI taxonomy): Eukaryota > Metazoa > Porifera > Demospongiae > Suberitida > Halichondriidae > Halichondria > Halichondria panicea. Next base: position 126,754 of record NC_087387.1, read on the forward strand.
GGCTATTCTTCGGCTGTAGACACCCTCACCTTGACTACTTATACCAGTGAGTCTTTGGAGCACATAAATGGGCCTGTTTTGATAGGTAGTTTTGACTGTTGGGATTGTCCAATTTCAATGTAACAGGTAATTCTGTACATTGTGTAGTAGCTCTTTGATTATTTGTGTGCTTAGGAAGTTGCTTTTGTCATTTGCAGGAAAGAGCTTGTCCAGTTTCAATCTAGTGGAGTGCTTACTAAACTAACGGTGACCTTCTCGAGGCCGGTTGGTGAAGTAGGTGTGGCTAGTGAAGTGGGCGGGACTGGTTACGTACAGGACAGAGTTCGTGTTGAGTGGCGTGAGGTGGGGGAGTGGATCGTGGAACACCAAGCCACTGTCTACATGTGTGGGTGAGGCTAATACACATGTTGTACATGTGCTAGATGCTTCCACCACACATGTTGTACATGTGCTAGATGCTTCCACCACACTTGTTGTACATGTGCTAGATGCTTCCACCACACTAGTCTTGAAATGCAACCTTATAGCTTTTAGAGAAAACATAAGTCAAGCACTACATGACCTGTGTGCTAGCACTACATGTATATAAGTGAGGTGGAAGGTTGTGTACATGTGCACGCTATGAGATTAGTGATGATTGTAACTAAAGAGCATCACAAGTGCTTCCACACACACACACACACACACACACACCCACACACACACACACACACACACACACACACGCACGCACACACACACACTGTAGTGATGCAGTGACTATGCTGAGGGACACACAACACGCTCACACACACACACACACACCCCCACACACACACACACCCACACACACACACACACACACACTCTGTAGTGATGCAGTGACTATGCTGAGGGACACACAACACGCTCACACACACACACACACACCCCCACACACACACACACCCACACACACACACACACACACTCTGTAGTGATGCAGTGACTATGCTGAGGGACACACAACACGCTCACACACACACACACACACCCCCACACACACACACACCCACACACACACACACACACACACTCTGTAGTGATGCAGTGACTATGCTGAGGGACACACAACTCGCTCTGCAGGAGGTCATTGCACGCTATCTGGCATCAGGTAACCAACTCACTACACATCATTTGCTAGTTAGACCACCATTACCAACTATTGACGTACATTGCAATATTATGTGTATTTTGTGCAGGTTCATCCGTTTCTGCTGAGTCGGCAGACAAGGTGGTTGCTAGGATACGAGAGGAGGGGCGGCTGCTAGTGGACCTGTGGACTTGAACACAGTGCGTCATGTTTTTATCATCCAAACTGTTTAATTAATTATCTTTACTTTCTTAATTATTTATTGTGGCCCGTCAGTTTGTGCACTGGCTTTACTGTTGATGTTTGCTACATTATTTATTGCATGCATTTGGTTGGTTGGTTTCTGCAATTGCGATACTAATACTGTAACTGTAAAACTAGAGCTAATCATTTCATTAACCTATTATATATTTAAAGCCAATCTTTGTGGAGACATTACTTCATTGCTGGCTACAGTGTTGAAGCTTGTGCTTATAGAGTATTAGTGTCTGTGTGTATGTGTGTAGCCTGTGAGGGTAGCACCTTGTGTGTGTATGTGTGTAGCCTGTGAGAGTAGCACCTTGTGTGTGTGTGTGTGTGTGTGTGTGTGTGTGTGTGTGTGTGTGTGTGTGTATGTGTGTGTGTGTGTAGCCTGTGAGGGTAGCACCTTGTGTGTGCATGTGTGTAGCCTGTGAGAGTAGCACCTTGTGGTGTGTGTGTGTGTGTGTGTAGCCTGTGAGGGTAGCACCTTGTGTGTGTGTGTGTGTGTGTGTAGCCTGTGAGGGTAGCACCTTGTGTGTGCATGTGTGTAGCCTGTGAGGGTAGCACCTTGTGTGTGTGTGTGTGTGTGTGTAGCCTGTGAGGGTAGCACCTTGTGTGTGTGTGTGTAGCCTGTGAGGGTAGCACCTTGCGTGTGCATGTGTGTAGACTGTGAGGGTAGCACCTTGTGTGCATGTGTGTAGCCTGTGAGGGTAGCACCTTGTGTGTGTAGCCTGTGAGGGTAGCACCTTGCGTGTGGTGGCATACCCCTAAATCACTGTAGTGAGCATTGAAAGGCTAACTTCCATCCATTTACAGAAATGTAGTGTGTACTGTGTCCAGTTCCTTCCACTATTATAGAATCTCTTGAAGCTGGCTAGTCAACATGTGGGTCTTTAATCCTAGCTCTTAATGCATGGGACAAGTGTGTTTCTTTCATTTGTCAGTATCTCAGACTCTAGCCATGAAGTTGTTGGTAGCTCTAGTCCTCCTGGTAGTTGCATGCAGCCTAACAACGGCCTACCAAGTCGACCGTAGTTCACTCAAGCATCTACTCGAGAGGCTGCTTACTAAACAGCTGCTCACTAAACAGCTGCTACGTGCGAGAAATGAGCAAGAAGACACTGGCTTCACACCCATCACTACCTTCCCTCCCTTTACCTTCCCTCCATTTGATCATGGTACGACGTTTAACCCCCCTACACCCGCTAGTACGACGTTTAACCCCCCTACCACTGATAGTACGACTTTTAACCCCCCTACCACTGATAGTACGACTTTTAACCCCCCTACCACTGCTACCTCGACTACCAGTCCACCTCCAACCAGTCCACCTCCAAAACGAAAGACGTGCTTCAAGCATCTCATCATAAAGTTCCTGTTAAAGAAGATTATGAAGAAAACTATTAAGCCACGGCGATGCTTCCTCTGTCGTATTCTGAAACGCTTCCCCCGCCCCCACAGGTTCTCCCGTGTCCCCAAATGGTGATGGATCGATGGTTGGGGCACAAGAACATTGAACGTAGTATATCCGTAGTGGCTATAATGACATAGACTAGTGTATTGTGTGTTCATAGTGACTATAATGGCATAGACTAGTGTATTGTGTGTTCATGATGACTAGACATAGACTAGTGTATTGTGTATTCATGATGACTAGACATAGACTAGTATTGTGTGTTCATGATGTTTTGTAGCTCGATCGTTATGAATTTGTGGCACAAGAATGAAAGTAATAACAATAATAGCTATTGTATAAATGCTAGCATGCCGATAGTCTCAGCTAGCCTAGTAGTCCACCAACCAGCTTGTCCACCATGTTGAGGATCTCAGCTTGCATCACGACGTCATCACTGCTACTGCTGTCCTCGTCATCGTCATCGTCATCGTCACGGCGACGGCCTTTGCGACCCCTTCGTTTCTTTGAGTGTTTATGATTCTTTTGTATATCAGCTTGCACGATGGCCTCTTCATTATTGAGTAGTAGATCATCCATTGTCTGAATGTTTGTTACCATCTCCTCTTGATTGACTAGCTGTTGAAGTCTTGTTAGAATATCAGTAATAGCTTCTTCTTCTTCAGTAGCTATCTCGTTGTCTAGTGAAGCGGCCAGTGTAGCTGTGGCCAGTATAGCACTAGCGGCTACTAGGAGCAGTAGTATCTTCATGTTGATGGGGTGTACTGTATAGAGACAAGTGTGTGCAGTGCTCTGTGTTTTATAGAGTTTGGTAGGGAAGAGGGTATTGTGTGGGACAATGGAGCTGTGGTCCAACATGTCACCATGAGCTGAATCAAGAGAGCGGATATTGAGGGCTTTCAATGAGGAATTGAAACACAACAGCTGTTGACACTGTAATTACACATGTTGATATTGTTTATTATTGCTATTCTGTGTTACATTCGAATATTCATTCATTCATTCAGTGCATGATTGTTTTACAACACTTAAGCTAGTAATTATAATTATGGATTACGATGCATTATTGGCCCTGAGGCTCATCTGTTGCTATAGCCCCTGCAATGCTCAGCTCTCTCCACACATATGTACACAATGCCACTAGTCCATATAATTATACAATGCTTTATAGCCATCTTGCATGTTTCCAAAACCCACTGTGTATAATGTGTTTTACTCGTTGTATTAATTTGAATTATTTTGCCAAAACTTTATTTCAATCACCACAGGTACATACATGCGTGTTAGCATCACACAATTAATGGACTAAGTCTAACAAGTCATTTGTTCTAGCTACACTTGATATAATGATAGTCCTCTCATCCCATTAGTCCTCCTAGCAGGTTGGTGAGCATGCCCTGCTTGTCGACGTAATCTTGTAGGTCCGCTAGCTCCTCGTTGTCAAGGAGACCGTACTCCTCAGCTCCAGCTAGAGCATCCAATAGCGTGTCACTATCAACATCAGCTTCTTGTCTCTCTGCCAACTCTAGAATACTGTTGAGGAGATTGGAATACTGTGAGCGTCTGTTGCGGAGATGTGCAGCTGCTTGGGTGTCTCCAGCTGGTGCAGCGACGGCCATTGATGCAATGGTGGCAAAGACGGCTAGTAGGATGAAGGTGTTCATATTGTTGAGAGCTGTATTAATAGCGTTGTTGATAATGTGGATTGTTGATAAATGTGGATGATAATGCTTCAGGGCTTGGGCTTATGTAGGGAGGGGGGCAGGATGCGTTGCTCTGCAGTAAGGACGGGGGAACAATGGCACAATGGATGGTTTCAATGTTGGGGAAAAAACAGTATATATATAGAACAGTGCATTCAATAGTCTGTGTGTTCACTCAACAGTGTGTACAATGTCATGCATCATTGATCTAATTGAAAGTTAAAAATTTACTGAAGACCTTTCAATGATGTGTTTCAATCTAAACACTGAACGGGGCCATAATTTGTCGCTTTTCAGCCTTGGACCATGGGGTTTATATTATCCATGGTATCGCCAAATTGGCAAATACTTTTATCTCTCAAATACGAAGTTTGATGACACTATTTGAAAGGTCTTTTTCTAAGCTTTCAGAAAATCATAAAATTGTTGACATTGGATCCACAGAATTCAAGTAAAGCAGCTGAAAGAGTTCCCAAACCATTGGGAGGGGGGGGGGGGGTAGTCGAACATCTTTCAACAGCCATTAACTTGAGTATCGTTGATCCAATGTCAAACATTTTGTGATTTTCTGAAAGGTTAGAAAGATACCTTTCAAATGATGTGTTTCAATTCAAAATTTCTTTGGAGCCTAAATTTGACATTTTTCGGCCTTGGACCATGGGCTATAATCCATGGTATCGGCAAATTGGCAAATACTTTTATCTCTCAAATACGAAGTTTGATGACACCATTTGAAAGGTCTTTTTCTAAACTTTCAGAAAATCATAAAAATTAATGTTTAACATTGGATCCACAGAATTCAAGTTATAGCAGCTGAAAGAGTCCCCGAACCGTTGATTAAATTGTGGAGGGGGAACATCTTTCAACAGCCATTAACTTGAGTACCATTCATCTAATGTCAAAAATTTTATGATTTTTTGAAAGCTTAGAAAGAGACCTTTCAAATGATGTGTTTCAATCCAAAATTTCTTCGGAGCCTAAATTTGACATTTTTCGGCCTTGGACCATGGGCTATATATATAATCCATGGTATCGGCAAATTAGGCAAATACTTTTTGTTACTTTTTGTTACTTTTTTACAAAGTTTGATGACACTATTTGAAAGGTCTTTTTCTAAGCTTTCAGAAAATCATAATATTTTTTGACATTGGATTCCACAGAATTCAAGTTATAGCAGCTGAAAGAGTCCCCCCCCCGAACCATTGATTAAATTGGGGAGGGGGGGGGGTAGTTGAACATCTTTTAACAGCCATTAACTTAAGCACCGTTCATCCAATGTCAAACTTTTTATGATTTTCTGAAAGCTTAAAAAGAGACCTTTCAACCCAACTTTCCATGCCTACTAGTTGCTAGATAATACCACCATTAGAATAATGTTCTCATTCACAATAACTCATTGATTATAGCATAACATTATAACTATAGCTAGCTAACTGCAACAGTTCAATACAGTGCATGCTTCTATCCTAGTAGTCCTCCAAGCATATTCATCAAATTACTGCTGTGTGCCTTGTCGCCCTCGGCAGCCACCCCTTCGTAATCCTCGGCATCTACTTCGTCAAGGAGATCGTAATCTTCCATGGCAACGTCGTCAAAGAGACTGTAATCTTCCATTGCAACGTTGTCACGGTAATCCTCTTCATTGGCAAGCTCGTTGATAGACTGCAACTTTGTCAGCATATCTAACAGCTGTTGTGGTTTTGATTTGACAGCGCCCTTGAGGACATTAACAAGGTTTAGAGCTTTTCTCTTCGTACTTGTTAGTGGTGTTGGTCCTGCCCTGGCTCCATTATTGATAATCTCAGCTGCTAGTTTCTGTTTGGCTTTTTCCTTCAACTCTTCCTTAATTTCTTTCTGCATCTCTTTCTGGAGTACCTTTTTAACTGTTGGTGCTGAAGGTGATTTGGGACCACTGAGTGGTGATGCTGGTGCCTTGGCCAAAGGGTTGACTGTTTCGAGCATGTCAAAGAGACCCTGAGCCTGGATTATATCGACTGCGTCTTGTGTCGCCACCTCATCGCTACGGAGCATGTCTGCCAGAGCTGAGAGTGTTTGCACATCTGCACCAGAGCCACGACTGCAAGCTCTTTGTAAAGCAGCCAGCAGCTCTTCTTTAGCCGAGACATCATCATATTCTTGCTGCTGCACGATCTCTGATAGCAACTGCTCGTTTAGGAGTGATTCTAGCTCCTCCAGGGTAGCCATTGCTTGGGCATTCCTAACAGAGAAGACTGACGAGATGGTGAGGGCTAGCACACAGAGAATGATGATTGACTTCATGTTGCTGTCTGTCACACTGTGAAATAGTTTGTGGGATATTGTGTGGAGGCATCTTTATATCAGTCCTATAGGGGATGTGTGTGTCCTATATATTTATACTGTACATTTTCATTGTGGAAAGAAGTCATTTGTTGGATAAGTGATCCTATTCAGTCTATTGTGTTTTAGTTTGCAGCCACTGGATTACAAACAGGATTAAAATTCACATAATATTGAGTAGTCTCTCATTCTTCTATAATTATATGTTGTTCAGTATTATAATTATATCATGTGTGAATAAACTAAAACTTAACTGAATACCCTCAAAAAGGAACTAACACCTTTTAGACTACACACTGCAATGTACGTGTATAACGTGTAACATTCACTTCTCACTTGTAATTATCAAAACACTACTTCATTGTTTATCTTTTCATTTTTGCTATCAACATGTATAGCAATTAATGCCTCTGTACAAACAAGGGTACTACTCTAAGATAACCTTTCAATCTATATCTCACAGCATGCATGATAACTATAGCTAGGTATTAAAGTCCTCTAAATATTGAGCATTAGTTCTTTCACTCTCTGCATGATCCGCTCTGTGATAAGGTTGCCAAGCTCTTTCATTTCTCTGCTTGTTTGGTATCCATTCCCTCGAACCATTTGGTTACTTTGCAGCTGAGCTTTATTCATTTGTCTCTGTAGCTCCTGAAAACCCGTCCTGTTGTGGGACTTGAAATCCATGTTCAGCTTCAGTTGCACGTCATTCTCTTTCTTATCTTTATCACTTCCACCCTTGCCGTTGACTGAGTGGGTGGGTGGGTGAACGTGTAGCACTGGGCTCCTGGAGAGAGGCTGTCCTGAGGGTATTGAAGGTGGTGGCTTGATCGCCACTCTCTGATTGGGCGAACTGGGATGTATGTGTAGGTGGGGGGTACCAGGAGTCAGCGGCTGTCTTTGTGGAGGGTATAAATGAATTCCTGGAATCTCTGGCACTGGTTGAACTGGTTGAACAGGTTTGATCGGGTGGATGTGGACACTCGGTAGTGCTGGAGGGGGTGCTGGTCTTGCTAATACAGGGAGTTTGTAATAGTCTTGAGGCTGTTGCGCTGGCCTGAGATGCAGCTTTAATCCAATGCCTGGAGTGGGGGCTGGGGAGATGGCAGGTCTGCTCTCCATCTTATTGAGAAGGTTCTTGGCAGCTCGTTGTATGACGTTGCTCAGCCGCTGGTCAGCCATCGCCTTAGCACGATCAGAGAGCACGCCCTGGTAGCGTAGAGGCAGGCTGTACACAGTGGTGCTAGCTAAGGCACACAATAGCAGTATAGCAGCTGTCGCCTTCATGCTTCACATAAGATGTCTGTTTGGTTAGATAGGTGTACAGTGGCTTGTGAGTAAACTGGCATTGGATGAAATGGTTCTAATTATATTAAAGGATTTCAGCATGGAAATGCTGAGTTAGTGTGTGTACATTGGAACAATTGAGCAGCACAATAGCTCAATTTACTGAGCAAAAGACCAATAGGAAGTATTCCATGATTACTAGAAAAATGTTGTCATCATTCTATGCATACAATTATAGTCTAATTCTAATTCAAGTTCTTGTTCATTCTAACTTAGTCTATATTAGTCTGTTAATTCTCTTTTACTCCTCCAGGAGTTGGAGAAAAGCTGCCTCATTGAGTGTGTCCGAATCATCCTCGATCATCATAGCCTCAGCTACAGCATCCTCCAGCTGCTCAGACAAGTCCTGCACCTGCACACACTTGCTTTGAGGGGCACATGTGTCTCCATTCTTCATTCTTTTATAGCCTTTGTAGACTTTTTTGCCGAAATCGATTCCCCTTCTGATCAAATTCTTGAACCAGCTGGTGGTAGCTTGTGTCTGTTGACTTGCAAAGAATTTTTGCAGCTCAGCGGACAGTTCGTCGCCACCATCTTCCTCGTCTGTCTGAGCAACCTTGGCTTGCATCGACTGTAGCATTGACTTCTTCTCATGAGTCATAAAAACTTCAATGGCTGCCTCCTCCAGCGCCTCTGGCATGTCCTCAACCTCGGCACAGCCTTTCCCCTTCTGATACAAGTTGTACACTTTCTTGCCCACTTTGACGGCCTTTTTTACAAATTTTTTAGCTTTTTTGAAAATCTTCTTAAGCCAGCCTTGCAACTCAGCATTGTTGTATTGTTTGACTGCAAAAACGTCTTGAGTCTGATCACGAGTGTCTTCTTCTTCTTCACTCTGAATAGCACTGTCCAACAGTAATGCTTGCTCCAAAGCATTCTCAACAATGGCGTTGATGTCCATCTTCTTGGATACCGTTGGAGAGCTGTAAGCAATAGCCACCAACACAGCACAAACTGCAACAGTAAGAAGAGTCTTCATTGCGATTTTATTTGACAGTCAAAGCTGGGAAAAGTTGACAGTCGAAGCAACTGGTGGAAAGTCTCAGCGTTGGGCATTTTTATACAGCTGCGTAAGTTGCTATGGTGTCAGATTTATTTGCTGCTTAAATAAACGTAATTATTAGTATGAATGTCAGCTATGTGTTTTCTACAGGAGTCTCAGTTTACTTTCATTTTGTGAAGTGTTACATTTGCTAGTGCATGTTTTTATTGCAACGATTACATGATGCACGAATCTTCACTACATTTGAAAAGGTATCTCTTGAATCAAGAGTGAAACCACACAGCTCAGTGTGTCAACTATCACCTCTCGCTATATTTGTTGGGGAATTTTTATGCATGGTGTCAAATTTATTGTTTATTTTTCATTTTTGCTGTTGATTGATTATCAGCTATGTTTAAGTGTTGTAAATTACATCTGCTATAGTGCATGTTTTTGTTACAACATGATGTATGAATCTTCACTACCTTGTTGAAAGGTATCCCATGAATCGATAGTGAAACCACACATGTAGCTGAGTATGTGTTCAACCGCCACCTCTCTCTATCATCATGCACTCCATGAGACTATGCAACTCTCTCTAGCAACTGTAATTCCATGCTGGCAATGGCTGATTAGGTGCTGTACACCATTGCCACAGGGCACAGTCAACACATGTGGGAAATCAACCCAGTAGATCTGACCAACACATCACCCACTACATGCCATTGTGACACATGCACACATGTGTACTTCCTCCCCCACTACTTGTTTCCTCTATAACTCTCTGCAGGGCTGTACCCTACCACTGTAGACTGGCTTCTCTGAAGCACTAGTAAAGAAGGCAACAGAGAGAAGGAAGAGCTCCTCCATGCAAGATGTGGCTAACTCTAAGGATAGCATGGCTGTCTGTACTTTTAACTTTATGTGTGTTACAAGCACAGTCAGAGAGAATAAGAAAGATAACTGTTGACAAGTTGGTGGAGAATAAGCAAGAACTAGCTGAGATTGAAAGTGCATTGGAAGACATTGGCCAATCATTCCGAGACTTTGGAACAAAAGTTAAGAACTTTTTCACTCCTAAATCAGATCGTCCAACGCCAAGACCAATGGATCATATTCCAGCAGTGTTTCAAGAGCAGCAAGAGCCGGGGTTGTTGTTAGAGGAGGCAGTTGTCAAGGCTGCATTGGATAGTGTAGTGCAGGAACAGTCAGAAGATGTAGCTAACTATAGCTGGTTCAGGAGACTCTTAGCAAAAGCTCTGCAATAAACTGTTTATTGAATGTGTTGTTGTTTTTGTCAGACCTTATAATACATCTATGATGTTGGTCAACTTTGCATAATAAAGCTTTAGTTGCAGTTACAACACCAAGTGTTTATTGTTGTCTATGCCGATTTTTCTCTAAAATATTCTGTATACAGTAGGCTTAGAGAAAACTCGGCCTGGGAAGATGTATACCGTATATCTTCTAATTTATCGGACACTTCTAATTACCCGGACACTCTTTTGGGCAATTTTCGTTGTTCTAATACAACGGACACTCCAGTACTTTAATATTACATTTGTTCTAAATATCCGGACAATACCTTGAAAAGTTGAGCTACCATTCATAGACGGCAAGTAAGACTTAGAGTGCTGCAGTTAGATAGCCTTTGAGTAGCTAGTTTTAGATAGCTAGTGCAACTATTCAGTCGTACCCTGTTCTAGCTCGCATGCAGCTGCTTGCTTGTTCTAATTATTCCGGACACTTCGCATGCTCTATAAAAGTCTGTTCCAATTATACCCGGACAATTTCCAAAATAATTATTTTTTGCTGTCCGATAAATTAGAAGATATACGGTAAATGATGTGCGGCTACTTATAGAGGCTCATGTGCCCGCGCCTGATATTCTGCGCATGCTCATAATAATTATAGTATATACTTTCTTCAGCAAAAAAATTTTTTTTCATCATACACAAAATTTCAGTTAGTACATTGTTCCACTTCACTTTTTTTCCAGTAATTCTCTGCTCAGTAGTGCCTCGATGATGGAAGTTTGGTTGAGCCTGAAGGGTGGGGGGTCAGGAGGGGATGGCTGAGGACCTGGTTGGGCCATATGAGCTACTTTTCTGCTCAGTAATGCCTCGATGATGGCAGTTTGGTTGAGCGTGAAGGGTGGGGGGTCAGGAGGGGATGGCTGAGGACCTGGTTGGGCCATATGAGCTACTTCTCTGCTCAGTAATGCCTCGATGATGGCAGTTTGGTTGAGCGTGAAGGGTGGGGGGTCAGGAGGGGATGGCTGAGGACCTGGTTGGGCCATATGAGCTACTTCTCTGCTCAGTAATGCCTCGATGATGGCAGTTCGGTTGAGCGTGAAGGGTGGGGGGTCAGGAGGGGATGGCTGAGGACCTGGTTGGGCCATATGAGCTATTTCTCTGCTCAGTAATGCCTCGATGATAGCAGTTCGGTTGAGCCTGAAGGGTGGGGGGTCAGGAGGGGATGGCTGAGGACCTGGTTGGGCCATATGAGCTACTTCTCTGCTCAGTAATGCCTCGATGATGGCAGTTCGGTTGAGCGTGAAGGGTGGGGGGTCAGGAGGGGATGGCTGAGGACCTGGTTGGGCCATATGAGCTACTTCTCTGCTCAGTAATGCCTCGATGATGGCAGTTCGGTTGAGCGTGAAGGGTGGGGGGTCAGGAGGGGATGGCTGAGGACCTGGTTGGGCCATATGAGCTACTTCTCTGCTCAGTAATGCCTCGATGATGGCAGTTCGGTTGAGCGTGAAGGGTGGGGGGTCAGGAGGGGATGGCTGAGGACCTGGTTGGGCCATATGAGCTATTTCTCTGCTCAGTAATGCCTCGATGATGGCAGTTCGGTTGAGCGTGAAGGGTGGGGGGTCAGGAGGGGATGGCTGAGGACCTGGTTGGGCCATATGAGCTATTTCTCTGCTCAGTAATGCCTCGATGATGGCAGTTCGGTTGAGCGTGAAGGGTGGGGGGTCAGGAGGGGATGGCTGAGGACCTGGTTGGGCCATATGAGCTATTTCTCTGCTCAGTAATGCCTCGATGATGGCAGTTTGGTTGAGCGTGAAGGGTGGGGGGTCAGGAGGGGATGGCTGAGGACCTGGTTGGGCCATATGAGCTACTTCTCTGCTCAGTAATGCCTCGATGATAGCAGTTTGGTTGAGCCTGAAGGGTGGGGGGTCACGAGGAGATGGCTTTGGTCCTGGTTTGGGAGCTTTGGGTGGAGATGGTGCAGCAATGCGGGCTATTTTTTTGCTCAGTAGTGCCTCGATGATGGCAGTTCTGTCGGGATCGTTGTCGTCAGTTTCAGTAATATGAGCAAACCTTCCATGGGTTTGCAGTGCTCCTGCAAGCACCAGCAATATAATACCGTATAGCGCGAAATTTTCGAGGGGCTTAATTTTCGCGGATTTCGTGGGTTGGAATTCTACACGAAAATTAAGTCCACGAAAAGTGTTCGTTAATAAGAATTACCTGCTACATGCAAATATTTAAAGGCGTGGCTTCCGGTAAACAGTCATTCCGCGAACATTGTGCAACGAAATGGCTTTTAGAGGCCAATCCACGAAATATAAGTGCCTCGAAAATTTCGCGCTATACGGTAGTCAATTTCATGGCTGCAGCAGAACTTTAGAATTGGTATTTTTGACAAGTTTGATGCAAATTGAGTGCCTACTTTTATAAGCAGGAGTCCTCATGAGCCCTTGTGGTGACATGGAGGTTCTTAATCTTGGTTGGAACATATTGACATGGACAGCAGGAAGCAAAGGCCCTGACTAAAAACCATGCAGTGGTGTCATGATTAAAAATTGAGGTACTACCTTAACCAAGTGGTTTATTTTACTGGCAAAAAACAGCCCTGAATAGCCCTGAACAGCCCTGAACAGCCCTGAATAGTAGCCCTGAATAGCCTCATCAAATGCCACTAGAGGTCTCAGTGGTCAAAAATAAGATATAATCAGTACTGTGAATTGTCTATAGTCTAAGAAATGATTGACTTTGCTGTGTTCATGGCTATGAGGGTGGTCACCTCCCAGGGCCGTACGGGTTCTTGTTGTCGGGGCCGATGCTACCAAGCGTGTGATTGACGACCCGATGATGAGCCTCGTCTGCTCGTATAGCCAGCAGTACATCACGCATCATTGCACCCTCCTGCATAGGTAGGGAAGAGGGAGAGAATAATCACGTCTATTATGAGATAACAAGACTTGTTGCATTTTGAGTGGGCAGATCAAAGGAAACACTGTGCCAATATCTGCCATATGGCACAAGTCAAGCCTTGAACTGTGCCACTATCTAGATACTGGCATAGTATGGCTGAAGTTACCTAAAGCCAAGTCACTACTGAGCCAATATATCCCATGTGGCACTCCGTGCATGTGTCACAACTATAACATAATGCATGGCCTTGGGGCACTGGTAGAGTGGTGTTGTGGGTATTGGTAGTAGTAGTAAAATATTATATGGGTTCATCAACAACTTCATTTAGTTGATTATTCGGGCTGCTAACTCCGAGCCATTCATGCATGTACACTTGCTCTCACTTTGAGCTTCCAGTAGTTGACAGCTATGGAAGGGGCTGACATCTTGGACCACATGGGCAGACTGCCTTCATCCATACACTGCAGTGGTTAATTGGGTATAAGAGTGAACACATTGTCTACACAGGCACACCACAACAAAGCTTCTCTAGACTCTACCTAAAACAACTGAAGCAGTACATAGATCAGATACCAATCAGCTGACTTTACCTGGATACAATGAGTGTAAGTGATGACTGCTTCCTCCTCCAGATAGCCAACAAAGCGATGACAGAACCGAGGACTGAAGACGTAGGCCACTCCAAACATACTCACAAACACACCTGCACAAGTTGTGAAATGTTGGATGAACAACTACCATGAGGGTGGGAAGTATAGCACAAAATATTAATAAGAGATCAAACCACGAAGCAATTCGTTCATCCAGCGCACACCATGATGCAGCTATATATCTAAGAGCTATATAGACCTTTACTGGACAATCACAACTAGAGTTACGGGCAATCAAAACAGCTACGTAAGTTATTTCTATCCCTAATGAAATTAATCTGGCTGTAGTAATGGAGAGAGACTCACCTTGGCCGCCCATAACCATTGCTCTGAATAATGGCCCGGGTCTCCGTAGCTCTAGGAATGTGAGGAGATGCATCCGTTCATTTTCTGCTTCTTCTAATAGCGTGTGGATCCACCCATTATCCCGCTCCATGTAACGCAACGACTTCATGTGACGTATCATGGCCCCCATCATACCTACATGCACGAGTGGGGGAGGGGAGGACATGATTTAATAAGCAGAGACTTTAATTAATTGCTGTATGGATTAAATTACAGTGTGGCATAGTCTCACCTGGGACCCCGGCAACAGTCTCTAAGAAGATTACCCGTGTGAGCCACTGCTTCTCATCCAGTGTATTCATCCATTTTCCCCAGCCATAACCAGAGAATAGGTCAAACCCAAGACGCAGCAGCTTCATACAGTAGAAGGCAGCCTGTGTATAGTGCAGTGTAATTACTTGTGTTGACTATGGCCCTCATAATGCATACTATTATATACCATTGGATTTTCCTTGTTAAAAAGCACTTCTATCTATAATTATGCTTTAGAACTGATAAGCTTCAACCAACAAAAGTTAGCCTTTTCCATGTAGACGTCCCTGGCATACTTGTAAACAACACTGACATCATTATAAAGCATAAAAATGAAGCCATAATTGACCACACTTGACCACAGAACTTCCTGGGCCAAACTCAACACAAATAGACTGTAGGTGATATATATGCATGTAGGTAGGTATGAGGCAATAGTTACATGGTGACGGTGAACCCCCACCTTGTCAACCTTGCCTGTGGGGGGTTTGTGTGTTACCTCCACCCCGTCAACTTCGGCCGCATTCCATATCGGGTGAGGTAGCGAGTAAGATTCGCCACGGGGATCAACAGGGGAGTTCTCATCAGACGAAAGCTGGTCTGTGTGATTATGTCATTATAGGTACGTGTTTACATACGCCCCCTCACTTGATAGGGGGTGTTTAACTGCCGAGTTCTTAAAGTGTGATGCTCCCGGCTCGTCTGCAAGCACGGTCCAACTGACGCTCAGAGCTCGTACTGACTGTGGCTGCAACAGCACATCCAGACATTGACAATTGCAATGAGATGCATGATTGTGGATTATATCAGGACACACACAGCTGACAGTACACTTATTACACAGCAATTACCTGGTAACAGAGTGGCTTGATTAATAGGGTCCTCCTCGAGGCTCTGGCTGCTACTGCTATCACTGTATACATCTTGTAGCTATTAATTTGTATAAAATAATTATATGGCTGGAATGAATGTTCTCACACAAGATCTCTTTTATATACTGATTGAATAGCTAGCTCACCATGCAATAGTTAACTTCCTGTGAGGATGCAATAGTATATAGGTCAGAGATAATTAGATAATTAAAGACACCATGTAAACTGCAAATAAACAATAAACGACAAATGTCCAACAGTTACAATCATGCACAACACCATGCACAGCATCTACTACGGCTAATCATTGTTGTTGAGTAGAGTTTCCATTGTACGTTTGTTTTTTGTCTTCGTCGCTATCGTCATCATTTTGATAATCCTCTTGTCTGAAGCGTCTTAATCGAGGCCCCGCCTCCTGGCCACTCCCACTGCCATGCCCATCCAAGGCCGCCAGCCTGCAATGGAACAAAACATTTTATGTTAGGATGATTACGTATATGGATGTAATGTTTTAAATATTTATTTCTAGTGATAATAACATAACCATAGAGATGATTACCTTTCTCTCCTGACGTCTGGTAGCTGGCTGTCCTCGGAGGCCTCCTCTCGAGGTGCCACACCCCCTCTAAATAGCCCCGCAATAGCGTTTTTGATGAATGTGATGAACCAGAGGAGGAGTTGAAAGATGTAACTAATCACACCTCCCACACCACCGCCCACACCGCCCCCTCCCTCACTCTTGAGCGAGGACACAAAACCCTGAGCAATGAAAGAGGGACGTTATACTGACAATCAATCATTAAACAGTAGTTGCTTAGAAGATGCAGCAGTAGAATACACAGACACACACATCGACCTCCTCTCACCTTACTGACCCTGACTAGCACTACGGCTGAGGGCACTAAGTGGAGCTGACTCAGCGTTTGATCGTCCAGCTCTCCCCTCAGCTCCTGACGAGGGTACATGCTCGTCATAGTGATACTCTCAACAGCCACACCCACTTCCTGTAGGGGGGGGGGGCGTACAGCAGGAATTTGTCAATTAAAAAATTGCACTGATATCACATTCTTAAAGCATCAATACTGTGTTAATATTATTGTCTACAACAAATAATTTTGCTGGCACATGATTTCTACACACACTGTCCCCCCCTTCTCGTTACCTTAGCAACCCTCTGTCGTAGTTCGGCCAGCCGTGCAGACCTCTCTAACTCGACAACAGTACTACCACCACCAGGCAACTTGAGCTGGATACGACACGTCCCAGAGGAGGCACTAATAGACGACATGACGGTGGGTACAATGGAGGGGACACTGCGTTCTCGTTGGGAAGCTATGGAAATAGGCAGAGTGGATTAGTTAATTACCGTATAGCGTAAAATTTTTGAGGGGTTTAATTTTCGCGAATTTCGTGGGTTAGAATTCTACACGAAAATTAAGTCCACGAAAATTGTTGATTATCACGCAAATATTTAAAGGCGTGGCTCCGGTAAGCAGTCATTCCGCGAACATTGTGCAACGAAATGGCTTTTAGAGGCCAATCCACGAAATATAAGTGCCTCGAAAATTTTGGGCTATACAGTAATTAAAAGAATTTTACCAGCACGAGATTCCCTCTCTCTCCTGTCCTGATCCAGCTTTGCCTTCACTTCTTCTCTTGCTTTCTTTGTCTCCTCCTTCTGACGACGCCGTTCCTGGATCCACTCCTGTGTCGCTCGCTCCTCCTGTGAGGGGTGTGGTTAGTGGGTGCGGTCAGAGTGTGTACAGTACATACATGTTTCTCCTTGACTTTGGTCATTTCTCTCCCAGCCTCTCTTCTCTGAATCTCCTCACTCTTTCCTTTCTGCAATAAATAAACTATACGATTAAAAGCCACACCCACTACACCACCCTCAGAGCCACACCCACCTCCGACTGTTTCTCTTCTTTCTCAGCTCTCCTTTGTTTAACGAGTTCCTTTGCCCTTTGAACCTTCTCGTCCAGGCTTGGTTGCTGTCTGCTATCAGGTTCATCAGCCGCGGCAGTGGGTGTGGTCACAGTGAGGGGTGGGGGGCCCCCTTGCTGAGGTAGCGCCGCAGAGAGACCATCCTCCAATTTCTGAGGGGGTGAAATAGACTATCACATTCTTACAGATGGAATAACTTATCCAATTTCAACGAGTTTATGATTTTCTGAAAGCTTAGAAAAAAACATTTCAAATGGTGTCATCAGAGTTTATATTCGAGAGATAAAAATATTTGCCAATTTGGCGCTACCATGTCCATGGTACCCCCACCCCAAATTAATCAATGGATAGTCAGCTGCCGTAACTTAAATTCATGGATCCAATGTTAAAAATGTTCTGATTTTTTTGAATATAATTATAGCCCATGGTCCAAGGCCGAAAAAAGGCAAAACATGGCTCGATTTGGATCCTCTTCAGATGCCATAACTTGAATTCTGTGGATTCAATGTCAAAAACTTTTTGATTTTCTGAAAGCTCAGAAAAATACCTTTCAAATGGTGTCAATCAAACTTCGTATTTGAGAGATAAAAGTATTTGCCAATTTGGCGATACCATGGATTATATATAGCCCATGGTCCGAGGCCGAAAAATGTCAAATTTAGGCTCTGAAGAAGTTTTGGATTGAAACACATCATTTGAAAGGTCTCTTTCTAAGTTTTCAGAAAATTAGAATATTTTTGACATTGGATGAACGGTACTCAAGTTAATGGCTGTTGAAAGATGTTCCCCCTCCACAATTTAATCAATGGTTCGAGGACTCTTACAGCTGCTATAACTTGAATTCTGTGGATCCAATGTCAAAAATTTTCTGATTTTCTGAAAGCTCAGAAAAAGACCTTTCAAATGGTTTCATCAAACTTCGTATTTGATAGATAAAAGTATTTGCCAATTTGGCGATACCATGGATTATATAGCCCATGGTCCGAGGCCGAAAAATGTCAAATTTAGGCTCCGAAGAAGTTTTGGATTGAAACACATCATTTGAAAGGTCTCTTTCTAAGCTCAATATTTTTGACATTGGATGAACGGTACTCAAGTTAATGGCTGTTGAAAGATGTTCCCCCTCCACAATTTAATCAATGGTTCGAGGACTCTTTCAGCTGCTATAACTTGAATTCTGTGGATCCAATGTCAAAAATTTTCTGATTTTCTGAAAGCTCAGAAAAAGACCTTTCAAATGATTTCATCAAACTTCGTATTTGATAGATAAAAGTATTTGCCAATTTGGCGATACCATGGATTATAGCCCATGGTCCGAGGCCGAAAAATGTCAAATTTAGGCTCCGAAGAAGTTTTGGATTGAAACACATCATTTGAAAGGCCTCTTTCTAAGCTTTCAGAAAATCATAAAAATGTTGACATTGGATCAACGATACTAAAGTTATGGCTTTGAAAGATTATTATAATTATGGACTGAGCTCTTACCGAGAAACCTTCTGTTAGTTTATTGACCAACTGTTGTGCAGACTGCCCTCCACTCATGGTGACCAGCACTTCCCCTGTAGCCCCAATACAGAACACACTCGGATACACAAACACTGGGACTGAGGTGTGTACGTCAAGGTGTGTTCACTAGTTTGATGACCTTTACCAAATACAAAATGATTATTGTTTACATAACAGCACATTTGTTTGTAGTGTGTCATGCGCTGTCAGACATTGCAAGTACACAAAAACAACCGTTTTGAAACTATAAAAAGGTTTTTGTAATGTATATATAGCACCCGTACAAGTACATGTATGGTCATAATACACAACACACAGCTTTTGTAGATGACGTTAGCAAACCCACCACCCGTACTTTGCTATGACAACGTCGGGTTGCTAGGATACAGAGTTGAGAGAATTGACGACACTCGAGAGATTCCTTGAGAAGTTTGAGGGCGACACATTTCCGAGCAGACAACAGATCAGTTACCTAGCAACACAAGAATACAGTTTTAGCTTATACGATTATTATAGCAGGACACTGACTCTGTTGTCCGAAATCAATAGCTAAAAGAAACCACTAATAATTAAAATAACTTCATTCTCATGTAATACTAGCTCCAAGTGATAGTTCCGCAAGTCTTGAGGCAACCATTCAAAGCTAATCTCCAAGAATGAATGAAAGCCTATAACGCATGTACACATTATTCCCAACGCTTGCAGCAGATAATTACACAATAATAATATAGTCACCTGACTGCTCTCCCACTCCTGATTGGTCGCTGCACTGGCAGGAGTATCATCTGCAGGAGGGAGGGAAATACATTCCACTTATCATGAAAGTTATTATATATAGTGTATCATGCATACACCAACATCCCCATCCTTTGTGTTGTGAGATCAAAGGTTGTGGTTGTGGTTACATAGCCTCAGGCCTCAGGCTAGTGGCCCTAAGCACACACATCAGAGCAAGGCCTGAACACACATCAGAGCAAGGCCTGAACACACATTGCATGTACATCAGAGCAAGGTGTGGGCCTAAAGCACACACATTAGGCTGTGTGGTTAAAGCTATAAATACAGTCAGGGCTACATTTAGATTTAATACTGTGGTTTACACAGCTAGTGCATAATATGCAGCCAGTATACCTAATGACATCACCCCACTGCATAGCAAGAGAGTGCATCAACACACACTCCCACTAGTGTGAACGGGGTCAGGCAGTGACACTGATACAGGCAGTGACACGGATACAGGCAACAGGTTAACCTATGTTACATTAGACCCAACACCTCAATTAGGAGATCAAAGAGCTGCAAACAGTACACTGTCTAAAATTCTATTCTTTGCAAAAGGAAATGGCATACAGGAGGAAATGCTTTGAACCTCTGGAGCTAAAGAGATATATTTCTCATGGGGGGATTCATTCTAGGAAAGCCAGCAAACACAGCTGTAGTGTGTGTGTAGACATAGCCTAGAGGGGAGTACCTACAGTCCTACACAGAGAGAGGGAGTGGCACTTACCATACACGTAGACCACAAATAAGGACTGGTTCTGACGACATAGTCCAATGGCCTTGACCACACCTCCGTTGTACCACTCCATATATCCCTACACGTGTGTGTGTGTGTGTGTGTGTGTGTGTGTGTGTGTGTGTGTGGGGGGGGGGCAATACTGTGTCACAGACATAACATGAGGTTTGCAATCCTTATTAATATGCAATGTCCACCAATTACTCCACTCCACAATAGATGCCCTAGTCTAGGAAGAGAAGTTTCAATGAGGCCATATAAGAGGCACTCTCAAACAATGGGTAACAACACTAGCAGGATCACATGACACTAGCCATCGTATCACATGACCTATGTACACACTACAGGCAATGCTAATGCTACCCTCCCTTCATTTTTGCTATGGGTGTTATTTATTATGAGTTTGACCAAGAAATACAATAATAATTATTAGTTCAAGTGTTTCACGAACGTACACTCAAAGGTTATCTAGAGGTCAAAGATTATGCAGTTGTTAGCGAACACGGAAATACATAATCTACTTATAAACACACAGTAGTAAAAACAAACGAAAATGAAAGTGTCACAGGCTGTCATAATACAAGTTATTATAGCAACGACGAAAACGTTAAAGTACAATTAAATGTAAACAATGCGACCAATGGAAACAGGGCATGAATATACACACAAGATGATAGGATAACGGAAATGAAGTCTCTTTATCCTGTCATGAATAGCATTAACTGATGATCAATAGTTACAGACGTCATTCCTCGTGGTTATTATCCAAATACCCTGGGAACCATCCGTGAAAAATAACAGTGGGACAAGGCTATTGAGCGGACGTACACGTCCTGTGTAGATTCTGATTGATCCACACCCCCCGGGCCGTCAATATGACCTCAGGGCTCAGTCAATGGACAAGCAATATCTCAAATTATCAGTTTTGGGCTAACAGTTTTTGGTTCAGATGGCATGTACACACATACCTTAATTATGATATTAATAATGATTACACGTTCAAAGTTCGAGGTCAAGCTTCACTGATTTCCATTTAAATGCTTTCCCAGTATATGCCTTCAGAGGTAGTGTACAGTGTACCACTTATAGTGACGATAGAGGAAATGGTGTTGTCAAATTACAGAAATGAATAGGCAATGAATGACCTCGAAACATCAACTTACATATTGAATACAAGCATGCTATACACACTATGAGGTGACTTTGTCTCTTATACAGGAAAGCTACAACCTGAGAGCAGTTTCATTGCTGAACTTGCAGCCACATGACGTGCAGATTGAACCTTCAGGCATTATTAGATATCAATATACATTAGGGAACAGGAACAAACACATAATGAAAACAGGCTAGAATAACACATTTAGTTTCGTCATTAGAGACAGAGTGACTTGACCATGGAGGTACTACTAGCCTGAGGGTGAGTATGCAGTATCCATTGTACCCTCCTGAAGGTACTACTAGCCAGAGGGGTGAGTATAAATCATCCATTGTACCCTCCTGATGTGTGCTGCCTTGTGGATCTACCAACAATAGACACATGCAATGCAGTCTAACACCTCATTCACAAAACACCATCCTGACCTGCTATTAAAACAGGTGGTCTACACAGAGCAACACTGGCACTAGGTAGTATATATAGAGTCAGACAACAAACATTGCTACCATAGAAACACTCATGCAATGAGCACATGTGGAAATAGTTGGGACACATGTTATAGTTGCATCGTAGACAGGATGACTACTATACACACAGGTGACACAGTTACCTAGGGGGAGGGTTGTGTAAGAGGTGCTGACACAGTTACTAGGGGGAGGTTGTGTAAGAGGGGATGTTAATACTACAATGATATCGGCTATGTCTATAAATAGTATAATCATAGAGGCCCACCCCCCCTTAAAGTTTTGATGAGGTCAGACATGAACATGAACATGAACATGAACGGCAATCCGATGGTTACACTACGTTACAACAATACGTTAGAATTACCAGGACAGGAGGCAAATAAATATTGGGTGGAACTATACGATATATTCAT
Organism: Halichondria panicea; assembly: GCF_963675165.1. Taxonomy (NCBI): domain Eukaryota; kingdom Metazoa; phylum Porifera; class Demospongiae; order Suberitida; family Halichondriidae; genus Halichondria; species Halichondria panicea. Next base: position 149,154 of record NC_087387.1, read on the forward strand.
GGGCACATGTCCACCAGGCACACCTCCACCAGGCACACCTCCACCAGGCACACCTCCACCTGGCACACGTACCTCCACCAGGCACACCTCCACCTGGCACACCATTGCCTGGACCCATACACTCACTCACCAACCACACTCAAGCAAGGCAGAGGATGAGAGACACTGTACTGACCACTACTGCAGTAAGGGGAGGGGAGGACTGTAGTAGTCCACCAGCGAGAATGAGAGAAGAGCTTCTGCCCAGCATACACTGCTGACAATGCACAGAGAAGTGTCCACCAGCCCCGCCCACTTCTAGCCATTGGAATGTGTATATAAACTCCTCGTGGGCAGGTGCAGACTTGAAACATAACAAGCATTGTAAGAAAGTATTAGTGTTACTGCCATAGCTAGCTACCTACCTATAATAATTATTGACAATATGCCTGGACAACCCAGCCCCACCAGCTCTACCTCTAGTGGCCTGGACGAGATGCGCTCCAACAGCAGCAGTGGTGTGGACAGCCTCGGAGGAGAGTCTTGTGATGACCTGGACACCATGCAGATACCTGATGCAGTGGTGGCAGTCTCGCCATCCAAACAGAGCCAACGCAGCAAAGTGCAGGAGAGTACAGATGGACCCACTGAAGTAGAGAATGGTGAGGGGTCACATATTAAATATGCAAGTGGCGGGTGGACTATTAAAGCTGATCAATTGTCTACCAAAGAATTATAGTTATAATAATTATAATAGATGCAGTAGCTGCGTGCGTGCATGTACTTGGATGATTTTGTATAGTGGGTTAGTATGTTATTGGTTGATATTGGATTGATGTGTGCCTGCATGGATCTCTCCATATGGTGCAGGTGTCTGTTGGCAAACAGTCTTAATAACGTGACAACACTGCCATTGAGTTAGTCTCCTTATAGCTTGTGTAAGAGCGTGTACAAACTACATTGTGTCTACACTGTGTGGGTATACAGCAATTCAAGGAACCGTGGGGATTATAGTGTTCAGTTATGATAAGTTAAAATACTTATCATAGTTTGCTCTAAGAGCAAGCAACTAGTGATTTTAGCAAGCCAGTGATTCTTGCTGCTTTTGTGTCTTTCCCTCAGCTGAGGTTGAGGTATAACCCCACTAGCCCACATGAGGGATATTGGGACAATGGAGTCTCTTTAGTTTAGTAATTGCTTTGAACTCTATACAACATTGCATGCCCAGGGAAGTGTTGTGTGGTGTGGTTAGGATGTCCTGTGCACTGGCCATTAGGATATTTATTATTGCTTTACTAACCTGTTAATATGGAATAAGCTAACTGTTAGGTTGGTTCAATTAGGATATGACCTGCTAATATAGAGTAGCTAGCTTGGTGTTAAGTGGTGTGCAGGATGCATGTGCCGTGGTCATGAGATTGCCCTCCCTGCCTTGCAATGTCTGCTGTCTTTGTTTACTTTCACTAGCTGCAAATGTTGTGCTTCACTTTCTTCATTGCCACCCAGTGTATTGGCAGTGATCCTATATTAGGCCTTGACTAGGTGGTCTTACTGATGAGCTATGTCCTGTGCCCATTGCTACCTGTCACTGATATGTTGTGACATTAGCAGTAACTGCAGTAGCTTGGATCCATTACTCACACCCTCTAGCTAGCTCTGTGTAGTTTGTTATCAGTGTATCTTGTTATCAATGCAGTTCATGCTTCAGTGAATTTTGAGCTTATCTAATCTCAAATCCTAGTAATTATAGTGAGTACAATTAATGTACCTTCAATTTGAATGCTCTTTATCGCTTGAAGTTTCATGTATTTTGAGGAGAGTGTGAGCTGTGGATATATGGGCAGTTGGGGATGTGTGGGTGTGTGGGTGATGTTAACGAGGTGTTAACGTGCCTTGTCTACAGTTGTTGTGGGGTGGGAGGCACAAGATCTGAATGCAGTCACAGCCTCAACAAGAGGTGTGCTGTAACAGAGTGTCACGTCCCTGTCTGGCTAGGCTCAGACCTACATTGTAATGGCCTAGAGCTCTGGTTACTGACAGTTACCTATATGCAGGGGAGATATTGCAGCCTGCTTGTGTGTGTGTGTGTGTGTCTGGGTGTGTTGGGGGCTCAGGTTACAGTGCCAAGTGCTTGTAAGATATCTGTTTGTTCTGCAGCATTAGTCGGACATGACCTAACTACTAAATATCACGTATGTAATTTAGATCCATCTTTTACAATGTCAGATTTCTGCCAATATATTTCCGTCTCTAAGAGCCTCAGCCAATGGTGTGGGTGTATGGTTAGAGTGCACGTACTCAATGCCCTGAGGCACTACTGAAGCTGTCCAAGTGCCATTGCTATGCCTCAGCTGAAAACATCACTTTGTGGTTTAATTCTTTGTTTTGAGATTGGCATCCTTGTGCACCGGACATTTCATTAGCTAGTGTGATTCCCCTCCATCCTGCTCAGAGGAGTGGATACTTGCTCAAATTAGGAGTGTGAGTACTCATGCAGGGCTAGTGGCAAAGTCGTGACCTAGCTGTGTTAGCTGTCTGTCTGTCTGGCAAGTGATGCTTGTTGACTGTGAGAGGACAATGGATTTGTTGGCCCTCACTAGCCAATGTCCGCCTGATTAAGCTAACTAGATATACTCCCACATCACACACACACACACACACACACACACACACACACACACACACCACATCACATCACATCACATCACATCACATCACACCACACACACAGCTGGTGATCCTTTCGAAGAGGGCCCAGCCATCGAAATAGAAGATGACATTGGTGAAAAGTGGAATCCATCTTGTAAGTAAATAATTGCTGTAGCCATCCCTATTACCCTACAGTGTACACACTATGACACTCTATGACACTCTATGACCCCCTACAGTGTACATGCTACAGTCTCAGTGCCCCAAGCCAGTCTCCATTGCCAGCAACAGAGAGGTGAGAGCTAGCTAGTGTACACAGTGACTGCATTAGAGACCTTGTGTGGTCTCATTGATATTGTAGAGCGGCTTTTTTGGCTTTTTTGGCATTTTCGGTATGTTTTCTTAGAGTACTCTAAATGTTATGTTTTGTGTGCCTATTCAATAGCCCTGTGGGGATTCAATGAATAGCCTGCTTAGACTAATGTACCATATCTGAATAACAAGCTTGTTCAATGAACCTTGAACCACGGCTGTGCAACTGTGAATAATGACTGTTTGTTGATAGTATATTTTGACACCCTCTTCACGTACTTGGGATGTTATCTTATCGCCCCCCACAGTCTGTGTACACAATACCCCCCACACAGCTTGTAAACTATCACCTTATTAGCTAACAACGTGGTTATACCCTCCTGCAGTGGACCAGTGGACCTGCACAATATGGACAAGAGTATCACGGCGTGCTGGACAAGCACAGAGCAGAGGAGTTGCTAGGCAACCAGGACGGAGCGTACCTCGTGAGGGACACACCTAAAGGTGCCACCATCCTCAGCTTCATGTGAGTGGGCGGGATAGCGCTTCATCATACTAATTACGTTATTGCTGTTATAAGAATTTTTTTAAGAATTAATATAATTTTTTTGCCACCTTAGCGTTCTTATCACAATCATCCTTGTCCCCTGTGTATGACCATTGATTGATACCATCACTACAGGTTGGACCAAAGAGCCTACAACTTCAGACTGTTCTTTAAAGATGGTCTCTTCTCTGTGGGTGAGTGCAATGTCCTCCTCGTTAGCTTATCAGGATCAAAGCATTGTACTCCATCACACACACTACCTTATAAAGAAATGGGAGCCTTCTGTATACACCAAGCCATATAAAATGGCCACCGTGGTACCACACAGCTGTTAGTAGTCCATACAGGTGTCTTACGTGACTCTGCATACCGGGTTATTTTCGTATGATCCTACATTAATCTGAAAATTAAAACTGCAAATTTATTATCCGGAATAGATTCTACGTCACCATTCTGAGCTGTACGAATAATTAGAATACGAAATATTAAACTTGGTGGTTTATACAAAAATTACCCGCTATATGATATTTCCCATTCCTCAGGAGATAAGAAATTTGAGAGCGTGGATGACCTGGTACAAGATGGACTCATCACACTGTACCTGCAGAAGCATGACGTTGCCAAGGTGATGGAGGAGGGACGCAACAACACTATGCTCAAGTCTGAGAAGGCGAGCAGACTGCGACGTCGGCACGGCAAGTAAGTCCATCAGCTAACAGGGAGATAGGAGATGTTCTGTTGGTCCAATACATTAATTTTATTATTTTCTTAAAGTTTAGATGTGTCAAAATCAAAAGTCTGTTTTTGGTCTGTTTTTGACCCAAAAATAGAAAATTATGGCCCTTTCCAAATTTGGGATTTGAGCATACCATCTGAACGGGCTTCTTCTAAGCTTATAATGACTAGATTTATGTTGACGTCCCCTCCTTCCTTGTAGGAGAGTGCGTGGGCTCAAGGGTAAGGCTGCCTGGTCCTACAGTAGGTCCACCAGCACCAGCTCAGTGTGCTCCATGGACGTGCACCCAGCCTCCTCCAGCAAGGGGAACAGTCCCAGTCCCAATCTCAGCAGGAGCGCAAGTCCCAATCCCATTCTATACAGTGGTCCGGTTCCGATACTAGATGTTAGCAATTCCATGCGTCCTATGTCCAGTCCTGAGAGCAGTCCCAGTCCAGTACGCACTGTCACTGTACGGAACAAGAGTCTGAGTCCTGACATATCTACTCTGATTCTGGATTTGAGCGAGGGTGGCTCTAGGTCTGCCCCCCAAACACCACTCCTCCCACTGGACCATCAGCTGGTACTGATGCCAGCCACACCTCCGGAGGACGCCTCTAGTCTCGACTTCAAGTCCAACACTCAGAGAAGGTGAGAGATACGTACTGTGTGGGCGTGTGTGTGTGTGTGGGCGTGGGGAGGAAGAGTCTCGGCATAACAATACTTAGTGTCCAGCCATGTACGTCTTGTGTGTATTCCACTTCCTGAGTACTACACTGCCTTTAACCCCCTCCTATTGCAGGTCTGCTCCCAGCGTACCTGGTGACACTGCTCATACTAAACGCACTTTGGGGGTCAGTCATCACTCCCCCCTCGCTGCTCGTAGGGTTCAAAGTGCATCGTCCATACAGCAAGGAGCTCGCACAACAAAGGAGAGACGAACTGCCATCATTAAAACACTGAGGTAAAGGTCGTGTGTGGTGTGCAGATAGATTTACAGTATGTTCACATCCGCCCCCTCCACACACACACATACATCTATGCCCACTCCACGCACACAGGTCAGTAGTGCTAGAGGACCAGCGTCAGAGCAAGTCCGCACCAGAGCTCAAGAAGGCAGCCACTCTCGGGGCAACATACAATAAGTCAGCAACCTACACGCCGTTCTGTGAGCGCTCCAACTCTTGTACAGCTGCCGTCGCTAACACGCTCGAGCGAGTAGCCGACTATTCCATTAAGGGGGTGAGTCTATGTGGGGGTACAGAGTGTGTAGTCTATGTGGGGGGTATAGCGTGTGTAGTCTACACGTACAATTGTAGTTGAACATAATTATTTCAACAGCCATTAACTTTCATATCGTTGATCCAATATAAAAAAAATTCGGATTTTCTGAAAGCTGAGAAAGAGACCTTTCAAATGATGTGTTTAAATCTAAAATTTGGATGGGGCCTTAATTTGACATTTTTCGGCCTTGGACCATGGGCTATTATCCATGGTATCGCCAAATTGGCAAATACTTTTATCTCTCAAATATGAACTTTGATGACACCATTTGAAAGATCTTTTTCTAAGCTTTCAGAAAATCATGAAATCGTTGAAATTGGATCCCCGGAATTTAAGTTATGGCAACTGAAAGAGTCCCTGATTACACAGGGGCAGTGGTACATAAAAGTAATTCCCTCAATCTCAGCCGCATTGTTACTCGTGTATTGCCCTCCCCAGCCCTCCACACTGTCTCGTTCCTCACTGGCCGCCCTGGCCAAGCACACGAGTGGACCAAGATCACCATACTCCAAGACTCATAACTTCGAGGTGTGCAGCATTACTGTGTTCAGTAGAGAATTATTAAAACATTGCTAATAGCAAGTTCTAGTGTCCCCGTCTTTCGGCAGCTATAACTAGAGTTTTGGTGACCCAATTTCAATACTAGTATGATTTTCTGGAAGCTTAGAAGAAGCTCTTTCAAATAGTGTGTTCAACTCTGGTAAATTATTCCCTTTACAGATGCACACTTTTAAGGCGCCCACCTGGTGTGAGATCTGCCATAACTTTCTGTGGGGTTTAACCCAGCAGGGCATGCAGTGCAAGGACTGTGGCATGGACGTGCACAAACAGTGTCTCCCTCTGGCCATTCAGTTGCAGTGCTTCCCCAACAAGGCCTTTGTTAAGAGAGGTGAGGACTTCCCCATCCACTCACTTCCCTTCTTCTGTAGCTACATGTATCTGTGTCTGTGGGGGCAACAAACCTTGTATACTTTAGAACAATGTTAATGTTTTAAGTGTATTAGCAAACCCTTCCTTATAGTTCTTGCAATTCCATAAATTGTTTTAATGCCTGCAATTATGTGTTGATGTACGTACAGTGTGTTCCTTATATGGCGTGTCTATATCGTGTATACCCTCCCCTACTAATATCCCTCCTCATGCAGTGTATGGTGTTGACCTGACCACACTGGTCAAGCTGGAGGGTGGGCTAGTCCCTAAGATACTGGCACAGTGCATAGAGGAGCTAGAGTCTCGAGGGCTCACCTCACGAGGTGTCTACAGAGTATCAGGTCATAGCATAGAAATTCTGGAGCTCAAGGACAAGTTCGATCAAGGTGTGTGTGTGTGTGTTGTTAGTAGTACTCTTTTATTGGCTGATCATCTCCCTGTACTGTACTGGCTGATCATCTCCCTGTACTGTACTGTACTGGCTGATCATCTCCCTGTACTGTACTGGCTGATCATCTCCCTGTACTGTACTGGCTGATCATCTCCCTGTACTGTATTGTACTGGTTGTGTGGAAGTTTTAAATAATTATTCTATTATTCAATTTGTTCACATCGTGTGCCCTTACCTCCTTCAGGGGAAAAGATTGACTTCTCCCAGTATGACGATGAGAATATAATCACTGGAGTGATCAAGCTGTACCTCAGAGAACTGCCTATTCCTCTCATCACCTTTGATGCTTACAAGAGCATCATTAAAGCCACTGGTGAGAATCATTGCACTACTAGTGTCCCTGATTTAAGTCCCAAAATGAAGTTATAAGCAGTCAAAATGTTCCAGTACAATGTGTCATGTGCAACTACTAATGTGTGTGTGTTGTTTGTGCAGCTGGTGTTAGTGACCCTGACAACGAGGCCACTGACTGGAGGCCATTGATCAACGCCCTCCTACACTTGCCCAAGGCACACTACAACACACTCAAACATCTTGTACGACATCTCCACAGGTGAGTCTTGTTATCCATAGATACCCGAAGACTTGCAAGCTCGCTGTTAACAATGTTTCACTTTACTGTACCCCATACTACAACCTTTACCCCCCCCCCACCATTGCAGAGTTGACTCCCAGAGTGATGAGAACAAGATGACTGCTCTTAACCTAGCCGTGGTGTTTGCCCCCACTTTAATGAGGTCTCCATCGGAGGTAGAGGATCACTCGCTATTGAAAGACTTACCGTTGCAAAAAACATTTGTCGAGTATTTGATTTCTTATCATGATACACTATTCAAGTCATAGTGCACATGAAGCCGGACTGTTTGCCTACTGTTGTTGATTTGTTATTATTTATTGATTTCCACTACCCAACCCACTTCTTCAAATTCATTCTCACCTCTCTGATTCAATAACTTCTCATTTAAAAACCATATATTGGAAGTCAAAGTGACACCATAAATATTAAAATGAACACAGCATGTCATAATTAAAAGCTAATAATTACGCACTGTCTGCATGTTCAATTACCCTTGTGTGAAGCACGGTGGAAAGGGTGTGGTCAGCTTGTCCCCTGTCCCCTGTACGTTCTTGCAGACATAGTTTTGTTGCACCAGGAACTCCCCAGCCAACACTCCCTGACTCGTGACATTGGTGAACTTGAACCCAGTGTACGGGGCCGTAACATTACCCAGCAGCACTCCGGGGAGGGTCACTCCATCCACAAAGGATACATTATCCAGAACAATATTCGTGATGGCCACCCTCGGCTGGGTGGGGCACTCGTCCTGTACGGGATACAACCAGCTGCAGCCAGTCCCTGTGGTCCCTGGTTGCTTCTGTTGTTGAGGCCCGATCCATATCGGATACCAGAGGGGATATTTACCGTGGATATTTCTGAATGTTATAGAGTCTACAATACCAGTACCGCTATCGCCTGGATTGCTCTTGATATACAAGGCTTTGATAGGGTGCTCAAAAGTGATATTCTCAAATAATATATCCTTGACACAATTAACACCGCCATTAGGTGGAACAGAGCCGATTGTCATGCCAACACCGTATGCCACAAAAGAGTTTCGTATGGTCATATTCTGACTGCAGTTAGTGAACGGGTCTCCTTGGTTACACGGCTTTACTGCTACAGCATCGTCGAAATTGGTTATGTTCACGTTTTCAATCAGCACATTTTTTCCTCTGGGGTCAATTCCATCTGTGTTGAGAGGGAAAGTCGGCACACCAAGAGCTTCTAGTATCTTCTCTAGTTCTGGTGGGAGCTTTGCCAGCATTTCTTTGTAGTAAGGATCTCGGCTGAGTAAGGATACTAGGTCCAACTCATTTTTGTTGCTACTTTTAAACGGTATCCAATTTCCTGATTTTTGCAGCAAATTTTTTTGCTTTCCAATATCCACGAATATGGTGATATTTCGAATGACAACGTTCATAATATGGTCAAGTTTCAAGTGAAACTGTGGAGAGTCAATAAAGCGTAGATTAGTGATAAGAATATCAGAGCATTGCTCCATTATAACGAGGTGGGGTCTATGGTCAACATCAGTTACAATGACATGCCACCACCAGTCATAGCCTTGTCCATCAATAGTACCACTGCCCGTGAGCGTTAAACCACGACAATACTGGAACCACAGCGTTGCATACGTGCCATCACTGGGCCATTGTGAAGATGAGATGTTATTTGAGGCCAATAGAACTCCCTCCACTTGCAAGGTGACGTCCTGGAGGTAGTCAGATCTAACCACAAAGTAATAGTAGGATTTGCCAGGCGGTACAAGCACAGTGCGGTCGTTGGCAGTGGTATTGGCTGCTTTGAGAGCTGCTACCATTGCAGCAGAGTTTGCAGTAGCTGCTTTCTCTGAGAGGTCGTTTGGTACTGCACCATAATCATCAATGGAATGAGAGGCCTGTACAGAGCAGCAGCATGCTGCACTGAGCAACAGTAGCAGGAGAGCAGGAGAGAACATCTTTAGAGACTTGCAGAGAAGGTCAACTCTACTATGCTCTAGGGGATAAATCACATGTTAATAGCTAGCTATAATAGCTGACCTTGAGCTTAGAGCTGCTGCACGACCAGCCCCTCCCACCTTTAGTTTTCAGTTGACAGCCGCAGTTCTAGCTCAAGACAAATGACCTTTGAACTGTCACAGAGAGTGTTGCTGCACTTTATTTAGAGTATGTTGTCATAGTTACCTTTTATATTGAACATCTAAGAAAGCTCACCTCCTAGACTGCCTGGAGTGTTCCAAAACACTGACAGTACACATTACATAAAGTATGGCATCCTCTCAAATCGATGGAGCTGTTTTCCAACGGACAAGGGAGACTCTGGGCAAAATAATCAAGAAACCACCTCTCACTGACAAGCTGCTTGGAAGACCTCCTTTTAGATACCTACATGATGTTATTTCAGAAGTGTGTTGTATTATGTCGTACGTTGCTACACATTGACCCTTGACCCTGCCTCTGCTACAGGTGTCCAAACAGAGTAAATTCTTCAAGGGATTATATACACCTAAAGAAATGGACGCCAAGGGTATGCAGGTAATGGGGGTACAACTTGTACATACGTGTGATCAGTGTATGACATTCATTTAATACAGGAGAGAGATGACAAGGTGGCCTTCCTGCAGAAAGCTGTGGATACTCTGTGTACGTGTCAGTAGCTATAGCCTGTACATTAGAGGCTTACCACACACACACACACACACACACACACACACGCCCACACACACACACACACACGCCCACACACACACATTAGCGTTCACAACGGGAGAAGTCGTAAAAGTACGTCCATCTAAAGTGGTGGCCGGACACGAGGCTGATAGGACTAATGAGTTTCTGCAGATCCTGGGCATCGCTATTCTCAAAGAGGTTCGTAGTAACCATGACAACTGGATGTGTTAGTATGTACTGTATATCGTACAGCTTGACTCAAGTGAGGCTATAAAGAAAGTATTGAAGGGAGAGAAACCCACTGACACACTCGTCAAGGAGAAGAAGAAAAGGTCAATAATTATAACAACTAGAAATGTGGTATGCACCATTCTATGTACACAGGAGTGACAAAGATCGCAGCAAGGACAGAACCAAAGACGACAGCAAGGATAGAACCAAAGACGACAGTAAGGAGAAGACTAAAGATGGGAGTAAGGACAGGACCAAGGACAAGAGTAAGGAACGTCGTGTTAAGAGGTCGGGTAGTAAAGAGAGAGAGGTGGAAGCTTCTTCTCTTACGAGCAAGAGTCATCAGAGCCTCAAGGATAGCAGCCAGCCAGAGCCACGACCAACTCACAGGGTAAAAAATTTTGTTGTATGTAGCTCTATGGGCAGTGTATAAGACTCTTTCAGTGGATCCAATTTCAACGATTTCTGAAACCTTAGAAAGATACCTTTCAAATGGTACCATCAATGTTCATATTTGAGAGATAAAAGTATTTGCCATTTTGGCGATATCGTAGATAATACATCTTGCTACACCCGCTGACTTGGCTATAACTTGAGTACCGTTGATCCAATGTCAAAAAATTATGATTTTCTGAAAGCTTAGAAAGAGACCTTCCAAATGATGTGTTTCAATCCAAAATTTCATCGGGGTCCAAATTTGACTTTTTTCGGCCTTGGACCATGGGCTATAATCCATGGTATCGCCAAATTGGCAAATACTTTTATCTCAACTTTGATGATGCCATTTGAAAGGTCTCTTTCTAAGCTTTCAGAAAATCAGAAAATCGTTGAAATTGGATCCACGGACTTTAAGTTATGGCAGCTGAAAGAGTCCATTGATTTAAACCAAATTTCGTACTATTCTTAAGCTTTCAGAAATCTAAAAATTTAAATTGGATCAATGATATGGCTGTTGAAAGATGTTCAACTTACATGTGCATGAACTTCTGGATTGTTTCTACACTAACTGTGTGTACTGTGTACAGCCCTCACGTACACGACCTCCACCGGAATCAGAGCAGCAGCCAGCCCCTACTAACGAGCAGGGGGACCCCCCCTCCCCCATGCTGAGTGTAGAGGACGAGGGACTGGGCAGTGAGACTAAACTAGACAGACCACCGTCTGCCAAGGGCTCCAGGAGACGAACCACAGCAGGGAACTCTGACAGTGACATAGGTACGGGGGACAGTATGTGTACATACACGATTGTACATATCTGTTTTTGGGACCAAATCTTGTACAAATTATGTAGTGTGACTCTTGTAACTGTTCCATGCCACAGAGAATGTACCCCCAGAGTCTGTAGTCCCTCCTGATGATCATCATGGAGCTCCATCATCACCAACCCCTAATATTTCACAGCCCCCCTTGATGTGAGGAATACATAGCTAGTAGACACTTTAGCTGTACTTATGTGTGTGTGTGTAGGCCCCCTATGAAGCGACCTGGCAGTGCTCGACCAGCCCCACCAAAGATAGTACAGTCAAACGTGGAGGACACCACAATAGCAAGGTACCTATACTAACTAGTGTGGCTACCTGGCTGTCTTCTTGTACCCATCCACACTATACCTGCCAATTGGACGCACACATTCCCCTCAGGATTCCATCAGGAGGTGTGAATGGACACGAGGGAGCCCCTGTGATAATGGATAGACCCACGGGGGAGGGCGAGGGATCAGAGGGAGAAGATGATGAACTGTTTGTAGTACAGGACTCTACACCATTGGAGCTACCCAAGCATGAGGCCTTTCAACCAACCACCACTCATGATAAACCAGAGGGTAACTAACTACACGAGCTACAGAGTATGTGTGTTCATGTATCCCGGCCTCCTGCAGGGGCCCTTACTAAGAACATAGTAGCTATGAAGGAGCGTTTGGAGGGTAAGGAAGTATTGTCCGAGACTGGAGGCAGTCAGAAGACCTCTCTCTCTGAGGCACAGAGACAAAAGGAGAGAGAAATCGTCACTAAAGAGGTGTGTATAATATACCTGGGCCTGCTACCTTATACATGTCATTGTGGTTGAATAGATTGAGAAGCTGCAAGCCAGTATACAGACCTTGTGTAAGAGTGCCAATCCTCTGGGCAAAATTATGGATTATGTGCAAGTATGTCTGACACGTGAAGCTGCTGAACAGTAGCCACCAAATGATTTGACCCATTTAGGAGGATATGGATAGCATGCAGAAAGAGCTGGACTTGTGGAGAACAGAGAATGAAAAGCACGGAGAGTCACTGAGACAAGAGGACAGGTATTAAGTACAACCCAAGTCATACTTACTAATCTGATGATCCGTACCATATGGCCTTGCGTGTTTATTACTCTGATGATCCGTACCATATGGCCTTGCGTGTTTATTACTCTGATGATCCATACCACTTACTATGTACTACTTTGAGGATCTGTACCATCCTTGCAGTATCACTCAACAAGAACTGTCCCCTTTGAGAGGCTCACTAGAGGACTTAGAAGCCAAACTAAGAGAACAGGTAACTGTAGATAATAATATGCAGCTGCAAGAACTAACTGTAATTGTACCACGCAGATGGACCTGATCAGTGCAAGCAAAGCTACTATAGTCAGAAATGATGAGAAAATGCAGCGAATGTTGACTTCAATTACTCTAGTATCTTAGAGCACAACATTATTGCTTCTCAGTAAACGTGTACATGCATTCTTGTTGTGACTCTCATTAATTTTCATTCTGCATTTTCACGAGTTCTTTACTGCATGCTTTCTGAATTGTTTATTATGAGATTTTCACAAAAGCTGTTATATGACAAATGGTAGAGAGTGTAGTTCCACACAATAGATGTAATTAGTGTACTAACCAACAAGTGCAACACAGAGTCAAACACTACACAATAATTATAACAGTGAACAGTGTGTATAAGTTAGCCCCGCACTGCACTGCAGCCACAGGTGCAATCGCAAAAGATGGGTATTTGTACCTGCAGAAGCAATTATTATTGATCACACTTATATAAAGTTGCAATTTAATGGCTTACTCGTTTCCACCCGCAGTCCCATCGCGTCTCTAGATTCTCGTGATTATAGCAGCAATCCCAGCGAAGCACAGTAACAAAGACATTGTGACTGACGGTGGTGTGCATGAAAGCTAGTGATGGAGATGTGATTAAATACACTGTTATACTTACGTGAAATCTTCCAGGCAACGAAGACCATGAGGCAATGAGCAATTTAAACCGGAGCAAACTGACTGTGCCAAGTAGTGTGGGAAGTAAGAAGGGGGTAGTTCCAGCCATTGAGGGGTCTGTAAAAACAAGCGAGGATTTACACTTACTGTACATACATAATAATTATTGTATCAGCTGCTTTCAGTCTTGTACTCAACTCACCAGCGGACACCTAGCAACCCAGACGTCCTGCAGTACTTCCCTAGAGTTGATTTCCTGCAGTATACCATTCAGCACCACTTGGAAATTATCTCCATTCGAGAACTCGTTGTATCCATCTGCCAATCCGAAGTCACGGGTAGGGTCGGCAATTGTCTGATTGAACACGCGGCTGATAGGTGTTCGTCGGACGTCATCATCCCTCTGCTGGAGCAGGCCGATGCTTTCTTGAATCTCCTCAAAATACCTCAACTGTTGACCTGCATGAACAACAGTAAAATTTCATCCATGGCCTCCGATCAAAACTACGTACGAGATATTAAAATGTTTTGTCCGACCTACCTGCAGAACCTTCAATTGCTGGAAGCAGATCACACGCCTTTGGCGGCACTGATGTGGGCGGGTCCAAAGATGTAAGCGCGGTATTGAAGTCGGCACCCAAAAACCCCCTTAATATCATTCTAAGTCGCGGGTTATTGGGAGACGGCGGCATTCGAAATCTAAAGGACATGAGTGTCATCAATTGTATAACTACAAATGCAACATACCCTGATTCCAGTGGGAGCCATTGATATGACCCATCATTATTCACATTGGTTGGTGCAAGGGAAACTCTTGGTGTCGCTTCTGGAATGGACAGTGGCTCTCCTGGGATGTCCCCGAATGGGTTGGGTACGTGACACACCAACAGGCTGTCTATCTCAAAAGGATAGATTAAGTTTACTCTGGCACTACACACTACCAACAAGGCAAGGAGAATCACTCCAGTGATCTGCGACATGCCTAAAGTCATGGATATCAACGGTGCATGCATAATAAGTATTTGATTTTGTGCAGCATAATAATAACATACCTCACTTTGCAATGTGCCTGCTTAGCTTGTTTTTCCCCTCTTTGCCTCTATAGCAAGCTACCTCCGCAGCTTCTGCAAAAGACGAGCTTGCAAGATGGGTCGGGTCCTTTGTTCCTTTGTTGCAGGCTTTGCGCAGCAGCGCTCAGAGAGTGTTTACTATACAGCCATGACCACAAGACATGGCATGCAGCCGGCCTCAAAGCTATTATCCGCGGGACAAAGGCGAAATGCGCAGTGCGTCTTGTGCTCAATGTTCAAGGACTGCTCCTTCTTGGCCTGAGCTAACTAGCTGCATCCCAAGCGTACCTTCTGCTGGACACACGTAAGGAGTAGTGTTTTAGCTTTAGAATGAATCTAATAGAAATAATCATGCAGTCCATTTTATATCCATAATTATAATTATAGGTGTCATGTGTATAGAGATGTTCAACTTATAGAGTGTTATTATTCCACTGACAGTTGAGTCATGCGACTTCTTCTGCTCACTGTTTTGGTACTGGCTGTATCGGAATGGGTGTTAGCAACCAACCCAGTAGTTGACCCTGATGCCACCATCGACAGTATCCTCAACTGCGGGTTGCCACCACCATTGCTTGGTTTTGATCTGAACGGAAACCACTTTCCGGTCGAGTCTGAGTTCATTAACACTTTTCCTGGTGGCCAGCCATCAATCGCCACAATGATAACCCTTCTCAATTCATTGGGAACAGATTTAAACCTTGCCGCTCAGGCGGTTTTTCAACTTCCTGTAACCACAAACCCTGAAATGACTTCCCCTGTGTGTACGTGAGAGCACTGTTATTATTTGGAGATAATTTAATTGTCCATTAATTAGTAACCTCTATTCTGCATGACGGTGCAAAATGATTATTTAATATTAACTTTAGGTCCCTCGCTTGTCGATCAACAGCTTGCAGAAGAGAATTTGTTGCCATCGGACTATACTCAATTGTACACGGATAGGTTTAACGAAGAAAACCTTACAGATAGCACGTCGTTGGATTTCCTTCGACAACTGCAAAGCACTATCAACGTTTTGGACTGCCAACCAGTAAGCAGAAATAGTTGTGAAATAACAATCGTCAATCCGCCTCTGTTAATGCTTCACTGCACATTACACAGGGATCAGGCTGGTTAGATGCAGGAAACTCGTTCTTCCCTCGTTTTATGTTGACTGGTTTTTGTACTGAAAGGAGGTGCTCCATGCCGGACCGAAGCGACTTCCTTTGTAGACCAGATCTCACGTAAGTCAGTCATGGTCTTATATATAAACAGGAGTATACACTCCTGATATAAATTATAGCTGATTATACTCATAATGATAGTGCCCATTACAATGCAGCAATCAGGCCCAGATCGGAAGAATATCTGCATATCGATGGGACTGTTGTTGGAATGGGGTTTATCAGTGTGGATGGAGAAGGGTGCGTAGTGTACATGATTATGAGTACTAAGTACTAGCAGGAGCATGAATCTGGAGTATGTCGATGGTTACAATGGTATACTTGTATCTGTCAGAAGGTCTCAATCATAAAGCTGCTTCCGGAGGACTTTACACTCAGCTAGCTCCACGTGAATTGGAGGTACTAAAGGAAGAGTAGATGAGTGGAATTCAATTGAAGTCCTCTGGAAGCAGCTTTATGATTGAGACTTTTGACCCTGACGATCCTCCTTTGGTTCTGCATAGCTGTGTTAATGACTGCTTATTAACGCTTGTTACTCCCGCCCCCTCACTCCCTCACTTGGTGTAGGTGGAGGTTCCTGTCGTGTGTGACTGTGACTGTGAGTGTGGTGCAAATGAGTTCATAGGTTAACCACACCCACCACTGACACTGTTTGCTTATAGTTTGCATATTATACGTGTCTTGTGTGAACACACTTTATTGTTTGTGCTCTTGAACTAACTATTGTCTGTAACTGCAATTACCATGCATGTCGCTATACAATTCACAGTTACAATAATTATCCATTAAACATAACTTTTGTTGGATTATTGCTTACTGTACAGTAACTTAATCATGTGAGAATTAATAGTTTTTGATAGGTGAAAAATACACGAAGTTCGAGCTATAATTATATCTATCCATAATTATCTGATCAAAAGAGTCATTTAATTTCTGTAACCATGGTAGCGATCCTGCAGAAAGTCGTACAGTGTATATAGCAACAGAAAGCTGTAAGAGCGTGTGCGTACCTGTATGGTTTCCATGACGTTGCTGGCCACAGTGGAGATCTGCAAGGGTAGACAGAGACATGAGAGACACACCCACACCACAGTCACACACACACACACACACACACACACACACACCCCCACCAACACACACACACACCCACACCACAGTCACACACACACCTTGGAGGATATCTTGGACCTCAGCTCTTCTCCCTGACCACCACCGCCTACATACATGATGTACAGTGAACAGGTAAGCAACAGTTAAATGGTTACTTGTTTTAGTAGAGCGGCCAAAATAATCATCACTGGAGATACCAGAAGCACCAGAAAATTTGCCGGCCTCAGCACCTCCATCACCCTATATACAAATAATGCATTATACTGAAAACAAGTTCTCCCACACATACACCCACCACACACACTCACCAGCTAAGGATCCACCACCCACACACATATGTCCACCACACACACTCACCAGCTAAGGATCCACCACACACACTCACCAGCTAAGGATCCACCACCCACACACATACGTCCACCACACACACTCACCAGGGATCCACCACTGTCTCGGCCAAAGTACTGATCAGAGGAGATGGACTTGGCACTGGAGAACCTTTGTTGTGCTGAGTCAGCACTGTAGTGATCAATGGCATGATTTTCAAAAATAGGAAATTATGGCCATCTGCTTCTAAGCTTTCAGAGAATTTGAAATGGGATAAAATGAAAATAATCACGGGCTAGGTACATATTACAGTGTCCATAGGCTGACAATTATCTGCGTAGGTGTTGACCACACCCTATGCATACCTAGATGTGCTGGTTGCCCATGTGCTCCCACCCCCACCACCAGACACCTTGCTGGACGAGGAGCTGCTTCCCCATGTGCTCCCACCCCCACCACCGGACACCTTGCTGGACGAGGAGCTGCTTCCCCATGTGCTCCCACCATCCTTGCTGGACGAGGAGCTCTTGTCCTCCCATCCCCCTCCAAACGCACTATGCTTGTTACTGGGTCGCTGCTCAGTGTACGAGGAGCGAGTGCCAAGATCACGTGATGTGTAGCCAGAGTCATGTGACGTGTAACCAGGGGGATCGTAGCTACTTGAGCCATATGAGTCATTCCTATGTGTGTGTGTGTGTGTGTGTGTGTGTGTGTGTGTGTGTGTGTGTGTGTGTGTGTGTGTGTGTGTGTGTGTGTGTGTGTGTGTGTGTGGTTAGTTAATGCATCAATCAGTTGTTTCACTACCTGTCATAGGAGACCCCTCCTTTGTCTGTGCGCTGACCACGCCCACTCTTGGTTGGCCCCACCTGATTAATGGTGCCCATGTTGGATGACGCAGAATGACCAACACTGCAGGGGGGGTAATGTACATCAGGTGGGGTCATTGTGGTCTCACACACGTTATGTACATACCAAGAGTTTTGTTAAGTACGTACATTACACGTACCCAGCTCTTGAAGCCACACCCATTCCCAGCCTCTCCGCTTGCTTAGCCTTTTGAGGATCCATACTGCGCGTGTCCATCCTATACTCTAGTCTGGCGGACCGCTCCTCTGTCCCCCGTGGCTCTGGTGCACTCATTCCTGAGGAGGCTGGTAGGGGACTAACAACTCACACACGCACATCTGATATATACACTTACCGTGCTTCATCTTCTCTTCTTGTTCAATTTGTTGCTCTATTTCCGAGAAACTCTTCGTGATCTTTTGACCTCCCAGACCTTTCTTGGCACCCAGTTTCTTGGCTGGGGCTTTACGCTTTCCAATGAGAGAGGACTTGGGCTCTACAAAAAACAAACAGTCCACAGTGACAACCACACCACTTAATTAATGGTTTGTGCTTTTTCAGCTGCCTAACTTGAATTTTAATGTCAACATTTTTTTATTTTCTGAAAGCTTTGAAAGAGACCTTTCAAATGGTACCATCAATGTTCATTTTGAGTATTTGCCAATTTGGCGATACCATGGATATAAGCCCATGATCCAAGGCCGAAAAATGACAAATTATTGCTCGATTTGGAGCCTCTTTTAGATGCCATAACTCGAATTCCGTGGATACAACGTTAAAAATTTTATGATTTTCTGAAAGCTTAGAAAAAGGCCTTTCAAATGGTGTCATCAAAGTTCCTATTTGAGAGATTGCCAATTTGGCGATACCATGGATTATAGCCCATGGCCCGAGGCCAAAAAATGTCAAATTTAGGCTCCGAAGAAGTTTTGGATTGAAACACATCATTTGAAAGGTCTCTTTCTTAGCTTTCAAAAAATTAGAATATTTTTGACATTGGATGAACGGTACTCAAGTTAATGGCTGTTGAAAGATGTTCCCCCTCCACAATTTAATCAATGGTTCGGGGACTCTTTCAGCTGCTATAACTTGAATTCTGTGGATCCAATGTCAAAAATTTTATGATTTTCTGAAAGCTCAGAAAAAGACCTTTCAAATGGTGTCATCAAACTTTGTATTTGAGAGATAAAAGTATTTACCAATTTGGCGATACCATGGATTATAGCCCATGGTCCGAGGCCGAAAAATGTCAAATTTAGGCTCCGAAGAAGTTTTGGATTGAAACATATCATTTTAAAGGTTTTTTTCTTAGCTTTCAGAAAATTAGAATATTTTTGACATTGGATGAACGGTACTCAAGTTAATGGCTGTTGAAAGATGCTCCCCCTCCACAATTTAATCAATGGTTCGGGGACTCTTTCAGCTGCTATAACTTGAATTCTGGATCCAATGTCAAAAATTTTATGATTTTCTGAAAGCTCAGAAAAAGACCTTTCAAATGGTGTCATCAAACTTTGTATTTGAGAGATAAAAGTATTTACCAATTTGGCGATACCATGGATTATAGCCCATGGTCCGAGGCCGAAAAATGTCAAATTTAGGCTCCGAAGAAGTTTTGGATTGAAACATATCATTTTAAAGGTTTTTTTCTTAGCTTTCAGAAAATTAGAATATTTTTGACATTGGATGAACGGTACTCAAGTTAATGGCTGTTGAAAGATGCTCCCCCTCCACAATTTAATCAATGGTTCGGGGACTCTTTCAGCTGCTATAACTTGAATTCTGGATCCAATGTCAAAAATTTTATGATTTTCTGAAAGCTCAGAAAAAGACCTTTCAAATGGTGTCATCAAACTTCGTATTTGAGAGATAAAAGTATTTGCCAATTTGGCGATACCATGGATTATATATAGCCCATGGTCTGAGGCCGAAAAATGTCAAATTAAGACTCCGAAGAAGTTTTGGATTGAAACACATCATTTGAAAGGTCTCTTTCCAAGCTTTCAGAAAATTAGAATATTTTTGACATTGGATGAACGGTACTCAAATTAATGGCTGTTGAAAGATGTTCAACTACAAACCCCCCCCCCTAATTATTGTACGTAGACATGCACTTCATCATAATAATTATTAAATTCATTAAAATAATAGTGATTACCGTGGGAGACTGGGAGTGGGTGTGGTGTGTTGGGATTGGTTGGAGATTGGAGGGTGCCAACATTTGGTTGCCTGGAGTCCACATTGTCTCCACTTCCATTCTTGGGTCCGGTACGAGGCTGCATTGCCATGGGAACCGAGGATAGAGACACAGCACTCTTGTCCAGATCCAGTGCTGCACATTGTATGTGCAAAATTCATATAATTAAGTCAGTAGTTGAGAGTGATTAGTAGCTAACCCCCAAAGCTACACCCACTGTAGTTAATGGCCACACCCCCTCACCCACCGTCTGGTTGCGGCTGTAGGACCATAGAGAAGAAGTCCTCTTCTTTAGTCTCCTCACTCTGAGTCTCAATGTGTAGCTGCGATGGGTCGTCACGACAACAGTTACATACAGCATTACATAGTGTTTTTTTGCGTGCCATACTGAAAGCCACAAAATGCATGCATTGACATTGGTTAGCGTACCTGTGTCTTGTACTGGGTCTGAGCAGCAGCTGCCTTGCTGCTCAGCTTGTCCCTATACAGTTGAGCCGCACGACTGTCGTACTTAGTGTGAGCCTCTTTAGTAGTACAGCCGTGTTGACGGAAGAACACAGTCTAGGGGGGGTGTAAGGGGGGTGGTGTAGGGTGGTGGTGTAAGGGGGGGTGGTGTAAGGGGGGGTGGTGTAAGGGGGGTGGTGTAGGGGGGTGGTGTAAGGGGGGTGGGTTGTAACTAATTATAATAGTACAATAAGAAATGATTGATAGATTAAGAGAGATTGGGTGCTGTACTTACAGCGTTTGTGTTCCCACCAACTTGCATGCCTCTCAGCTGTATCCAAGTCCACGAGTCGAGTTGTGTGGACCTGTGAGGGTGTGTGACGTTTGACGGGTGTGTGAGGTGTGAGCATGACTACTAGAGGAAGTATAGAGGAAGTGAGAGCTAGCTTCCATTGTAGGGCTACCGTTCAGACTGGGTACAAGAAAGGGCCAACAGTAGACTAGCCAGTAGGTTAAGATCTCATCAACAGATTAACAATGGACACTAAACAAGTAATACTGTCATTGTGTGTGTGTGTGTAATGTGTTCCCGCCCCTTCACCTAACGAAGCTGAGGTGAACGCCCAGCGAGCGATGTACAGCTGAACAGTCAATACAGATGAATATACCATACGTGACCGAGGCCCAGGTTGGGTTCTTGGCCGCACAATCAAAACACAACTACGAGGGAATGAAAAAATCAAAGCACCGCAACATACACTGTGTGTAGGACACCCTCACTTTGTTAGGCCCCATAGATCTCAATCTCTTAAACACTTGAGCTATCTCTTGCTTGGTAGGTTCAGCCATCTTGAGAGACAGAGAGAGCGTCTCTAAAAGATCAGAGTACCGGTATTATAAACTAGATCGACCACAGACGTAGTCAACATGACCCCCTGGAATATCACATGGCTGGGGGCGGAGCCTGAGGATGTGATAGGGTATTTCCCTTTTTGACAACAAAGAGGGGTGGGATATCTATTGTCCATCTTCTCCCCCACACCCTCATGCTGGGAAATTAAAGACAAGATGAGATGACAAGGAAAGAAATGAGCAATTCCTACCTAAATTTATGGATTGTAAAATCAAAACAAAAAAACTAATTTTTCATCTGGTGTAGACCTCCTAGTTAGGCAGAGTCAACCCAACTAGGTCAAAGCAAAGCTCGTTGATTTCTGATCAATACTGTAGGATTTACTTTTACTTCTTGATATTTTAATAATTATTAAACGGAAAACTTTATGCTGATTACAGGAATCGAACTCGCAACCACAACAGATCAATAACACAACGCCTTAACAACTTCGCCACCTTACTACCGGGGTGAACAGTATGATAATATTATTACACATTTGGAATTTATTATTCTATCCAGGCTCTCAGCTCAGGTTAGCTTTCTTCTCCTGGCTCTAGACATCCTCTTCCTCTTTGTAACCTCCCCACCTCCAAGAAGGCCTTTGACCTGTCTCTCTAACGACACACTAGTGTGCATGGGGGTGTGGTCGATGTAAGCAAAGGTCAATGTACGCACGTCCCAGCCATGCAACTTTTATATATAAACGTGACAGGGTCAGTTCAAATAATTATGCGAAAACCTAATAATAATATAATAATGTACATAAATCATAAATCAACTGTACAACAGATAATGTCGTAAAACAATCAAACAATAAAATGAGTTAAAAAGAAGGGCACACAAGATGATGAGAGTCAGAGAGCGTTAAGTTCCTTCTTATAATTAGAATAGTTTATACATAATTATATGCCAAACAAAACATGTCGAATATGCCAAACGAAAAAAGTCCAAAATTGCCAAATGGTCTCCTAGTCTAGTGGTGAAGGGAAGGCATCCGCTGCCAACAATTGCCAAAAATTGTCTATACATTTACAAACGAAAAGAAGTTCAATATCGGATTATCGGAGATTATGAGCCTAGTGGAGGGGGTGTGGTTTAACAGGCTTCCTGGGGGGTCAATGCTGCTGGGGGGTCGTACACAAATCTCCCCTGGCCGAACTCGATATCGTTAATGGCCTCTATATCGCTGGGTGTGTATTGCTCCTGCTCCTCCTTGCTTTGCTCCACTCTCTTACAAAACACTTCGTTTACGTTCTTCTGATGTTGAAGCAATATCTCCTGCAGAATAAAGAACAGGGATCGGTGAATAATTACTGTAATAACAATTACAACAAACAAGCTCTCAATTTGATTGAGTTTTTACGTACACCACGATCTTGCCGTACCTGTTCTATTCCAGCCAGCTGTGTGATGCTGGTGACGCATTGTTCGTACACTTCCCTAGTGGCACAGTGGGAGATGGCGTCACAGAGACAGGCACATGCCACTAACGAGGGGGGCACATTCATGAAACTGCGATCTACACGAGGGGGGGGACGAGTAAAATTAATACAAGTTTAGGCCATGCGAACTGTATACAATATATGCATTACCAGTAGGATTGGTAAAGAGCGTTTAAAAGAGCGTTTGTAATTCTAACCAATTAGAACTTACAGAGTAGACAGACGTTAGCGATGGTGTGGGTGTGGCATACGATCTTATCGACATGGTCCTGTGGTAAGATGTCCGCCAGTCTCTCTGCTATCTCCTCAATAAAGTCCGCTGTTGTTATGGCATTCAGATCCCACTTTAGAGTTCGTGCAATCTTCTTTTCTGTTTCCTAGACAACGTGTGTGGAGGGAAGAGTGATTATAGTAAGTGCATCCTTACAATACCCAATGGTTTCAATTAATCATTGGGAACTGAAAAGTATACAAAAGACACCTGCACTGTGGCCGTGCACACATCAGCTAGGGGAAAAGTTGAGAGTGAAAGTTTTTTATGAAAATAATAAGAAGGTAATGAAAGGATACCACCTTCGAAAAGCCTCTCACTCGCTACTTGTAGGTATAACGCTTGGATATATTTATACAAATACTGCAAAATCAACATGGTAGCTGTACACGCAAATTAAGAGTGATTTCAGTTGTTAGAAAGGAGAAAGTTACATCCAGTATATACACATTAGTCATAAAAAAACAACACCTCTTTTAATAGTCATGCAAAGATAAGCACCTGTCTAACAGGTTATTATAGGTTATTCACTGGTTCCCCTATGAGAGATCCTTATCTCTAGTGGGGAGTGATATCACAGCTAGAGGGCATACCAGAGTCGCTGGGCCTGCATACAGCACAATACATAATGCTGCATGAATATCAACTTCTCTGTACTGGCAAAGAACTGAGGAGCACTGAATACTGTTGGCCATTGTGGGGCCTCAGACACAGGCAGCTAGCTAGAGGGGTGTGCCTGCCAACACAACCAGCTGCATGCTACAATTCATTGTTGGTAACTTATCAGAGATAATAGTTTCAAGTTTGACATTTCAGTGTATTGCAAATAGCGACACTTGGTCTGACACTATTCACTGTGCTTGTGTTGGTTTCACACGTACAGAACAGATGGCATACTCACACACTGTGGCTACAAAATGAATAACTGAGATTTCTGCAAAAACTAACAAAAGTCAATTTAGCAACTTTAATCCATATACTGATAGTAATTTCCACCGCTAGGCAGCCTATCTATCTAAGATCACTGGCACACACCACCAGTCAGACTGTGGCTATAGGGGGAGTCTGCACACACACCACCAAGGTACCCCCACACTTCCCACACTGTACTTAGCTGGCCACCATTAGCTATAGGGAAAGATACCTAGGCCATGCTACATGCAGAGAGCTAGGTGCATGGAGACCACGGTACCTCCTTCCACAGCATGCATATGGTTGACTGGGCATGCTATACAGATAGTATCTAGCATGGGGTGGACTAGCTCTCCCACCCTCCCCCCACACACTGATCAGCTGTTGGACCACCACAGACACTCTGTTATCAGCACTTCAGTTCTCATGGGCACATTCAAACTTTGTCTGTGGGTAGGTTTGAACGAATACACCCTCTCAGACACAGGGCAGGCCTACACATTCGTTATCAGCTACACCACAGCCAGTGTACACCCTCCCCCCAGCCAAACTGTAAACATGCTGTTCAATATGAGCTATAGCTATAAGCCACACAGGGAGGTATAAGGTCAATGGTAACAGCCAGGTTTCTGTACTCTAAGCCAGACCACTGACTTTTATCAACACCCAGCACAGGATAACCAACCTCAAAGGTCCCCTCCACACACACACACACTCTAGGCCTTCCCTGGTTGCTTAGCCAGCAGTGGCTGACCTCACAGGAGTGGGGCAGTGGCTGACCTCACAGGAGTGGAGATTGTCTAGAGGCATGCAATTACACGCCATAGCTACTCCAAGTCTCTTAACCCATTTAGCAGGAACAAAGTGCCAAACAAGACAAGTAACCTCAAAGTCTATTGTTAAAGAATACTTCAAATAGAAGCAAACCATGCAAGAGCCATTAT
Organism: Halichondria panicea; assembly: GCF_963675165.1. Classification (NCBI taxonomy): domain Eukaryota; kingdom Metazoa; phylum Porifera; class Demospongiae; order Suberitida; family Halichondriidae; genus Halichondria; species Halichondria panicea. The sequence continues at coordinate 174,309 of NC_087387.1, forward strand.
GCCATGCTTAGGTTCCCCATTGGAGTGGAAACTCAAGAGGTCCACTGAATAAGCTTGTGGCTATATCCTCCTGTTGATCTACAGGCAACTCCCATTTAACTGAATATTCACCTTTCACAGAGCAGCTCTATGAATTAGTAGACACACAGTGATGTGGTTACTCTAGTCAGAGATGGCTATAGCCTGAACAGATTGCTACAGCCTAGTACGCTGGTGATGTGGTGTGTGTGTGTGGTGCTAGTACTCTAGGAGAAGAGTACGTATAGTACCCCAGACTAGGCCATGGTAGATTAGCTAGGCTCACAACTTGCATCCATACACCATCATATTTATAATTATTCTAAGCCATGGCCACTTGCTAGCAATACCTAGGAGTCATTTTTCAACCACTAAATAGTAAAAGTAAGAGATCTATTGGTTTTCACTTTTGCTAATGGCTTTACCCAGTATCTAAGTGTAAAGGCAAAGCTTTGTTACTGGCAAACACTTGTCCTAATAAACATTCCTGGTGGAAGAGGGCATGGGGGAGGGGGACCATGGTTACTATCAGGGGAATTAAATATTCCACCTCTTCACTAAAAAGATGTTTCTTTAGAAGGTGCTTATAAAGTATGCATAGAAATCATTGTCACTAATGATAATTAATGTACACACAAAGAAAATACACAAGCCAATTGTGTACCATTAAAATAATTAACCAGCTATAACTAATTAACCATGCCCCAGCAACCCAGCCTTGCCTGAGGGACTCTGGGCCCATTGCAATGTACCATACAACGCTCCAGGAAGGGTTAGCAATGCTTCTAACCTCTACGAGGAAATGAGGGAGATGAAAGAAGGGTAAAAATTTCCCACATTATGACCTGTTCTGAGCATACCATCTGAAAGAGCTCCTTCTAAGCTTTCAGAAAATCAAAAAATCGTTGAAATTGGCCACCAGAATAGAGAATTAAGCTTCCCCTTCAAACAGACAGTAATTTACAACTTACTCTGACTTCTTTCTCTGATATGTCGTAGAAGTGAGGTCGTAACGAGTCATAGCTGAGTGCTTCTTCTCTGGACCGCCTTAACTTGACGCTGATCATGGTGCAGGCCGATGCAACTGTACGGAATTCTCCTTCTGTTGACGGAGGGTAGTAACCAAGGTAACGGTCTATAAGGTTGGCTGCCAGGTGAAATACATCGCTTTTTCTCGGTTGAGGTTCAGGAAAAATTGTCTGTGGATAAAAACAGTTTTTGTTGCTTTTATAATGATCGTATTGATACATGTTGAAAGACAATGCTGGCAAGTGTACAAAACGCAGAATCAGAGCAGTAAGAAAAACAGAGCCAATATTCATTCTAAACATGCAAGCATGTGGTTGGTTGTCCCTTACATGCAGGGCAGATGTAATGGCTTGTACTGCACATACACACGCTAGTCAGCTGTGCAAGCAGTGATCCTCGACAATGGTATCTAGATAACTGAATCCACACAACCCTTTGCCTATCAGCATACCACTTCCACCCAATACCTTAAAACATGGCATACACACATATCACCCAAGGGGCAGCATTTTCAAAGTTACTGTTTTGGGAATTGCAAAACTGTACAGTTTCAGCCTCAAAACAATCAAATGTCATGATGCAACACTGTGTAGTATAATTTAATGTACTTGGTGCAACATGGTAAACAGACATGATGTTTAAGATGTACCTCATAGATAAGTTCCAGTACCCGAGCTCTTTCTTCTTCGTAGTTCCGCACTTGCTTAGTCGTCTGGTAATTGTTGGGCATGAATCTCTCCTCTTGGTTAAGGAACGTTGTTAATCTTCGTGAGTCACTGTTGAGTGTGAGGGCTGTCGTGGTGAGAGAGAGTGGCTCTTGTTGCTGCTGTTGCTGTTCTGTGCACACAAAGTCTGCAAGGTTGATCATTGTAGAGGAGAGGGGTCGAAGGGAAGTTGTCTGATGAAGAGATGGAGGTACTGCACGGGTGAGGAGAAAAATGTAACAAGATGGTTAGCGCAGTATCGTTAACAAAGGGCTAAAACAGACATGAATTATGCATGCACTGACTTGCTAAAAGAAGGAGCAAACATGAGATGAAGAGTGAGTGACCTTTCTCTAATGAGATATAGAATCTACCGCATGCATGCATGCAGGACTAGCCATGCGACACTCTACACCATTCTCACCTTTGTTAGATGCTGTGGAGGTAGTCTGAGAGCAGTGAGGGATCTTGAAGGTTGGGAGAGAGAGGTGGATGGACGACAAACGTTGAGAAGGTGAAGGCAAGAGATGTGATGGATGAAGAGAAAAAAAAAGATTCTTGTTGTGAAAAGACAGTCTCGAACTTGTGATCACAGGATTGTGAGCAACTGGCCTAGCACTGTCGGTACAAGAGAGAAAAGGAGGTTCTTAGCCAAAAAACAACGCTTGTGTCTGCGAGATGAACCGCTCGGGCCTTTTTAATGGAAGGCACCACTCCCCCATTCTTCAAAACCACAACCAGCTGATTACCCTTTGATGTCAGCTGTTTCTACAACACACGGCGGGGCTGTATTTCCCTACATAAAGGTAAATAACACAAATGACCACAGCATTCATTAGACACACACACCAAACCCTTCACTACCTTGTGTACATGTGCATGCATAGTTGACCTCTCTACGCGGTTGTTGCTCTTCATTAATCTGTGTATATACTTAGTCCCGTTGAAAATCGATCTATGCTTAGCTGATTAGATCGGCCTCATTGGATTGTGGTACATCCGCAATCTGTTTGTCCATGTCTGGCTATTTATAACTCTCATAGCCTCAGGGTACACTGACTTTGGGGCATGCTCTAATTTGTTGCGTATAGCTGCATGCTGCATGTGTGTAGGAATGCATGTTCTGTACACCAGAGCTGCTCTGATTATTGAATTACCTAAATAACCTGTATAGGTGCAGTATTCCGACTCACACTAATTGTGGTTGGCTGAAGCTGCGTGTGTGCAATGTGATCAGCTGTTTAATGAGCGTTTGAGTGGCTTCTAAATGCTGGGGAGGATATTATATTTGACCAAGGTGTGTTACCAATGTTATCGTGTTTCTCTAGTGTCCTCTATATCTCAGCTGGTTTAGTACTTTCATGTTCTGTTCATATAAAGGATATGGCCACTGTGTAGTGTACACACGCTCCATTGTCTTCCTGGACAACCTGAATAAACTGTATATAGGGAAAAGTGAAGCTAACGCTTTCATGATTGCATTCAGTCGATCTACTCACTTGTAGACTAAACATGACTGTCATGCGTGGACCATCAAATAATAAGCTAGCTAACTACTCCCTTAAAAGTCTAAAAATTTAGAATCCCTATACTGTACGAGTAGTTAAAGTTGTGTGTACCCATGCAAGTAGCACTTCCCGTTTAGTGATTCCCAGGTGCTCTTTGATGATGCATGCGTATCTTATGTGTGTACAAGCTTCTCAGGATTTAATGATGACCTCACTCCGATCAGCGTGAATATTACTGGAGCTATTAGTCCCGTCAGTTAAACTGTGTATTCATACCTGGCCTGTATTGCAAACGGGGTGTGTCAGAGCCTCGTGAATTAGGGCTAGCATTGTTTGGTTATAGACAAGTATATTACACCCTTGACTAGCGGAGGGCATGAGGTCGGCATAACTTGTCCTCGTTAAGAAACCCAACATGTACAGCTTTACAGGAACTGAAGAACACTTGTCGTACGTGGGATTTTCACTGATTGTGTGAATCGCAGGAAGTGAGTGTTTGTTCCTGCAAGGTTGTCATGTGTACATGGAACCTGTTGAGTGAATATGAATGGAGTTATCATTTGTGTTTGTCCCACAAATAATACTTTCTGTGTGTGTGTGTGTGTGTGTGTGTGTATGTGTGTGTGTGTGTGTGTGTGTGTGTGTGTGTGTGTGTGTGTGTGTGTGTGTGTGTGTGTGTGTGTGTGTGTGTGTGCGTGCGTGCGTGCGTGTGTGCGTGCGTGTGTGTGTGTGTGCGTGCGTGCGTGTGTGTGTGCGTGCGTGTGTGTGTGTGTGTGTGTGTGTGTGTGTGTGTGTGTGTGTGTGTGTGTGTGTGTGTGTTGTGTATTATACCAATGTTATTGATGAGTTAGATAAATCAACTGGTTTGGTTTTATTTTTTATTTCAACATTACTACATTCTCATATAATAAACACTTTTCTTGAATCACACATGATAATGACCTAGATGTTAATGACCTAGCGTGGTTCATATAATGCCCCGAGGCCAGATGTATAGTATCCACATCACACACACACAGATGCCCATTAAATGCTTTTACTACAGTCTGTATGAAGCTGGTCTCCATGCAGATGTGCCTGCACTCACTAGCTAGCTGGGTAACACAAGATGACAGGGTAGGATGCCAATGTAAACAAGCAGCTATTGGGTTACCCCACAAGCAGCTGATTGTGTGGTTGCTATGGACCACAGCATTCAGTAATTGCTTTCTGTGAATACCCTAGAGTATAAACAATTAGCTTCTAAAATTAATGTATTTCACAGTCACTTTCTCAAATCTGTATACTTCTAGTGTGCATGATCTTGTTTCCTTGCTCCACTTCCGTATATACTGCTTGTAATTATTTTCCATAAATGGAAACTGTTGTTTTGCATGATGCTGCGTACATCGCTAGGCAACCATCTGATAAGACCTCCAACTCCCTCTGCCCTGAGGGCGCGTCATGTTTCGGGTGATCTAGAAAGTTGTCACAATGAGAGTAGTCGGTAACCACGAGAATGAGCAACAACAACTTATCGCTCCTTTAGCTGCCCGGATTATTCCCCAAGGGTGCGTGGGAGCGACCGTGGATCTGAAGTTTGATAAAGAGTATTATTACGTGCAATTAATTTGCTAGCAAGTGTATTCACTATGCTGCAAGAATTGCCACTTGGACTATGTAGTTATAACTTCCTTAGATTATCATTTTCCACTCATTTCAAGTGGTCGAGTGAATTGTCTTTGTTCCTACTATTCCTGTTAGCTACTTGACCCTGTACATGCATTAGCAGAACATGAACAGCAGCTAGCCTGATGGTAGGGGGCAGCTAGCCCGATGGTATGGCAGCTAGCCCGATGGTATGGCAGCTAGCCTGATGGTACGGCCTTGGCAACACATGCAGGTAATTATACATCTATTCACCCAAACCACTACACACACACACAGAGCATGGGTCTCCACTTTAATTAGTGTGGTGTGGGCAGTGTTGTTTTGTTTGGTAATAGACTTAGCTTCACCATGATAAGCATTTATTAGGTTACCCACCACTTATGCTGCACTCTGAGTACTTGCAGTATGCCTGTGTGCATGTACTAGTTCTGGTCTGGGGTACTTGACAGGATGCATTGAGTCTAATCTCATACCATCATCAATAGGCCACTCTGACCAACCAGTCTGTTTGGCTGCGTATTCCCAAACGATCACCTCTGACCTCGCCAACCAAGTGCTTCCTTCCCTTCCCTAGCTGCACAATCAGCTGGTGGTCAACTCTTGTAATGAGATCTGGAGCACTTTATTGATTTGTCTCACCACCAGTTATGCAAACCTTGGCCCTTGTTAAATGGAATTGTCTGGTGCTGTACGATACATGTGTTTAATAAGGTGTGCATGTTCTATGCTTGTTTGTGTCTGATAAGTTATCTGCTGTTCATGGGTACACCATCTATCTGCTTGTCATCTTGCCTAGCTTCAAATATTATCTGTGTACTGTTCATGTAGTTCGATCATCTGATCATGTACTTATCCAGCTGATTATACACCACATGTTCCTTGTAGGGCCTCTCTCCAGCCATCACAGTACAGAAGGTGATTCACGTAAAGAGCACAACAGAGGATTGCTGGCCTAGAAACTTAACTACTAGAGACTAATGATATAACCTTACTGATTGATGGATGCATTATTATTTTTGAAGTTTGTCTTGTTAAATAATTTTATTGCAGTAGCAGGGAATTGGATTAACGAAAAAATACATTAATTAATTAATGTGTTGAGTGTATGTTCCTGGAGACTATAACACCACTGCACTGTGTGTGAGGTGTATTTTACATGGCTGCTTCTAACCAGGGCACTTCACAACCGTCAGTGGCTTGTAATTAATAGCTAGAGGCTGTAATTGTGTGCAGGTGCAGCTAGTCAGTGGGAAACAGTATACACCATAAAGTGAATAGCTAGCAGGATGCACGATGAGGTCTCTAAAAGCTAACGCATGTCATTAGCAGTTCTTATGCCAAGTGCCTGAAACCAGAGCTAATAGTTGGGTTTTCAATTATGTGTGTGTGTACATGTACACCAATGTGTGTATGGTGTGTACATGTACACCAATGTGTGTATGGTGTGTACATGTACACCAATGTGTGTATGGTGTGTACATGTACACCAATGTGTGTATGCGTGGAATTAGGTAGAGGTGCTCCCAGTACGTACAGCATGCACCATTTCAAGTCTCATCTGAGCAGAGGACACTATTTTATGTTCACACAAAATACTAGAATTGAAGAGCTAGGACAGAAAAGTGAGAAACACACACACACACACACACACACACACACACATACAGAAATATACAGCTACAGTGCTTTGACTGTTTTTGCTTTAACGGATCTCCCTCGAGTCTTCTTTTCTTTCTTTGTTTTCGGAGTAGGGACGTAATTGAAATAGCTAAACATGAGAGTACTAGGATTAGAAAATAGTTTTGAGTGTCTTTGTGAGGAGAGTTCAGAGTTCAAACGTTTCTGATTGTCCGAGGATGGTTTGATTGAAGATTGACGGAGAATTTCAGCAGCTTTGAGTTTTGCGGCTTCTTTCAATTCAGCTTGTTCAGCCAGTTGACGCCTGTGTGTGTGTGTGTGTGTGTGGGGAGTGTGGGTGTGTGTGTATGTGTGATGTGTGTGGAGTGTGTGTACAACGCTGTCCACGCTAGACACTTCCACTATTCCATTAAGGCATATTTAGTGATTAGTATTAGTTACGCTGCATTGACTACAGTTCAACAACAGGATGCTGACATGCAACACAAACCAACCACAGAAGAATGACTCACAGTGGTTAGCAAAACAACAACCCCAAAATTCAATTTTCCACTTATGGATGGTCAATCACAAGTGTGGGAGAGAGAAGTGTTTTAACTATCTCAGCCTCAGATCTTCCCAGTTTATTGGCCACATTAAAACCTTAGTAACTTGCCAAACCACCATAAGACCACTTGTGCCCTACCAAGTCCTAAATTAGATGATCTAACAAAGTTGCCTCTGCAGTTGGAGCCTTGCTTGATATTGTATGGCTGCTCACAATCATTATGTTCAGTGTAGTAAACAAATGGAGCCACTAGTTGTACTTGTGGCAACGTTTCACCAAAATGAGGTTAAATCTATTACTGTAGTAGACATTGCTAAGTGGATGGACACAGTGGTTTATGAAAACCCTGGCCTAGGGTGTGCTAAACCAACAAGGTTATATGAGACCTCTCAAAAGTTAATGGCTTATGGTAAAATAACACTGCTCAGACAGGGGAAGTACTGGCTCAACCTTAGTACTGTAGTGCGGTGATCCAGATACACTTGTTGTGGCTGGCTGAGTGTGATACACCTAATGCCTACATAGTTGTGGCCTGACTAATCAGTCTCGTCAACAAAATAATTTTTAGTTCTATGGCAAGTCTGTACTCAGCAAAATATATCTGACGTACCTCTTCTGCTCTTCCTCCAGCCTTTGCTGCCTCTCTTCTTCCTCCAACCTTTGTTGCGTCCTCTCTGCGGCCTCACGCGCTCGTCTTAATGCCTCGTCAGCATCTGCTAGCTCCGCCTCTAGCCCCACCTCCTCTTCACGACCCTGCAACAGCCAGCGTTGCTGACTCAGCCGTGAGCGATCCAACTCAGCTCTCAGTCGAGCTTGGTTTGAGAGAGGGGGAATGGCAGCGGTGTGTTCAGGGGATTCCCCTAATGTGTCAGAGTTCACAGAGGTCATGCTGACAGTGTCACACTTTTCATCAGTCACAGTCACAATAATTTTGTTGGCCCCGGCAAGTTCCTCCTGTGTGTGTAGGAGGGGGGTAGGACGTTATCGTTAGCTTGCCTTTGAGTGGCTTTACACTAATTAACTGCATGCTATGAGTTGTCTTATAATGCTATTCTCCTTGTTAGCACATCCCACGCCCAGGCCAAACAAGAGTAGCTA